>NC_136591.1:36710177-36830177 GCF_910589615.1 Taurulus bubalis | reverse complement strand
GATTGTTCTGAAGATGCATGGTCAGTAGAAGGCTGTTTCTGTGGTTTGTGGCTCTGACGGGACATTAATATATTCATATATACGTGGCTTCATTTCTCCCTAACTCCTACGTCACATTTCTTAATCCTCGGCCAGATGCTGATGTTTCCTGAGGGAACCACGACCAACGGCAGCGCGCTCATCAAATTCAAACCCGGTGAGTCCCGTCTGGTTTGTCTTGACGTTCCACTCGCATTCCACGAGTTTGTTCACCTTTCCTACAATCGGGGCGGGAATGAGAGGAAAGGGCGCAGCAGCTGGTTGTTTTGCTTCTCTTTCTCATTCCAGTCTTTCCACTCTGTCTCTCTCTCTCTCTCTTCTTTTGTGTTTCTCTCCGCCATCAGGTGCCTTTCTCGCCGGGCTCCCGGTCCAACCGGTTCTGTTGCGTTACCCCAACAAGCTGGTGAGTGAAGCCGTTTGGGTGGCAGGCGGTTTTATTTAATGACAGCCGGCGACCTGAGGAGGCCGGTTTGATGCGCGCAAGCGTCCGTGTTTCCGAGTTCGGATCGCCTTTAAACGGGTTTCTGTCCGCGCTGAGTCAGGGAGGAATGCCGTTTATCTGAGGTTGTAAACAAACTGAAGATGTTTATATCCCCATTAGAGAACTTCTTCATGCACTCATTCACAAAAAACTAATATAAAACTGTGCTCCCTCCCTTTTTATATGTCCACAAACTTTACTAATTACCTCAATTACATTAATAATTTCATTTGTGGATATGAATTAAGTAATTAAGGCACTTATCCTTTTACTATGCATAGCTCTAGTTAGTCTCTATAATTAAGCTTTACTTTAGAAAGTCCCTACGACAAGATGATAATAAGTCATAATTGTTAGTTAGAGGCAGTTACTGAGGGTTGTATTGTTGGCAATATGCTGAGATGCTTGAAGCAGGTGCACTTCATATTTATACAATTATCTTATGCCCACAAATTAAATTAAACGTGGGAAAGATTTAATTAAATTGAGTCCACGCATTCTATCTCATGCTTACAAATGAAATTAAATGTAGTATTTTTATTTCTCTACGACCACTCAGTGGCAAAGTGCTTTAATGATTTATATGATTCAATAATAATAAAATAGAGTAAATAACTAACAGAGTAAATGTAAAAAATATATGTATTTTTATTAAGAGAGGGAATTATTATATAATGGTCATTATAGTGACAAGATGATTTCAAAATAGAAGCTGACTCTGTGTGTGTGTGTGTGTGATGAAGCGAAGACTATCAGCACTTTGTTGACTGCATGCTAAAGGACTGTCGCCCATCCAGATATGATTAGATCTTCAGAGATAATCCAAAAACAGAAATGATAGCCAATCAGGAACTATGTCACTGGAACAAAAGTCAAAATGTCCTTGTCATTGCGGTGATGATGCGCGAACAGGGGACGCTTTGTTCCGTCTCTGCTTGCTTGCACACACACACACACACACACACACACACACACACACACACACGTCTCTTACTCGTTTGTGCGTTCCCCACTTCCTTACCCCCTTTTTGGTTTCGGGCCCCCGGCTCGGACCGGGGGCCTTCATTGAGATCTCGGCTACGCACCTGTAACAGATTAGTGTTTGCCCCTTTGACATGATTTAAAAACCCCGCTTTAGTTTCCCGCAACAGAAGGTGTCTCCAGGTCAGGACCTCATTTCACCTCAATCACACACACACACACACACACACACACACACACACACACACACACACACACACACACACACACACACACACATTGAAAACAATGCCAGCTGTTAAAGAACAACAGCCGGTTGCGAAGGAGGGCATTTTGTTCTCTTCTCTTCCGTTGGCACCTTGTTGTGTCCACTGATTATGATCTTTTTATTGCTCTTCCTCAGGATACTGTGCGCTGGACATACAAAGGAACAAGCTGGTGAGTCCTAATTCCAGTATTTAAGCTTGGGAACATATTTTAACAACTTCCAGGACTTTGCACTTTCTCTCTCTCGTCTGTTTTCTGCTCAGAAACTTGATTTTATCTTTTTTTTTTACCTTGAGATATCAAAAGGAATTTTCTGTTGCAGTATATTTCCTGCTGTTGGGAAGGTTTTTCCTGCTTGGTGTGTCTCTGACAGAGCCTCTCTAGTATAATGCAACACAATGCAATAGCACCACAAGCCTTAAAAATGACCAGGAAGTTGAATCCACTGCTCTTATGTCCTCCATGAGGGAGGATTTATGGCTGCAGCTTTATTACACATATGAACTGTAACTGGGTGTGGACGGTGAGTTCATTTCTGGTCACATTAGTCATGTTGCCTCAAGAAGAAGCTGGCGTTGAGAAATATGATAATATATCCACCACTAGGGTCTTTATACTGCGTACCTTTTTAAAGTATCTCTTGAGGCTTTTTGGACACTTGAAAGTGTGACTTACAGTAGATGGACAGTTTAAAGAAGCAGACAGTAGTAAAAGCACAGGAGTAAAGTACTGCTGAGGACATCACTATGATTAATAGTATATGATATAATTAATATGACTTTAGACTAAATAAATCACTGTCTTTAACGTGTACGCTATATTTAAATCAGCTTCAGACTCTTTCTGAACTGAAGCGGTTCTCTTCGCTCACTCCAAAGCCACCAGACGTCTTTTGACAAAACCAGTAATATGACTAGTAATTGTAATTTTAAATTTGATATAATTTCTCTTAGGAAGGAGGCGCTGTTGCACACAACCTCTCAGTTCTACACCAACATAACCATTGAGGTAAGTTTACCGTTCATTAGATTAAACAGTAATAGTCATGTGTCACATGATGTGATGTAGGGGTGTACTGTGTGTTCAGTGTGTGACATCACTGTTGTGTGAAGTAGGAAATGATCACGTTCATCACCAGAGGAGTGATCAGTACTTTTGTAAAAAGTGTTGTGAATATTAAAATCCAACGTGTGTTTTTTTGCTATAAATGCTACTATAATTAAAGAAAGGTTTTTTCTTTCTCATCCTGCAGTTCCTTCCAGTTTACACTCCGTCCCAGGAGGAGAAGAACGACCCCAACCTGTACGCAGACAATGTTCAGAAACTCATGGCCAAGTAAGTATGCAGATGTTTTTTGATTTTTTAATGTCATGATATGGAAGAAATCAACAAACACTCGGACCTCTTGCCTCAGTTTCCCACAGACGGCACTAGATATTTAATAAGAGCCATATTTATTTTATGGATCGCACCTTGCTGTGTCTCTCTGTAGGTGCTTTGAGCAGCAGTATTTTGGGCTTAATTCACAGTATTAATTCATTTAGTGTACTGCATGCTTTTATTTTGCGTGAACCAACACACACCATCACATCGTTTCACAAAAACACATCTTGTGATTTGGAGAAAGTTCTGGAGGTTTCCGACACCCCTTGACCTCCTGTCACTGAGACGGCACGTGTCTCGGGTTATTGGATCGCTCCATTAGTTTTTCTGCTGTTTCACTTTGGATTAATTTCCTCCAAAATACACAGGAGTGTTCTAGTCCACAGCCGAGCGATGAAGCACGGGGGTTAAACGTGCTTGGTGTTAACACAGGACTTTATGTTATGAATAAGAAGGAAAAGAAAGTCTCCCATAATGCACCTCTCTGCCGCGCTACAGGGCCCTTGGAATCCCGTCTACAGACTACGTGATGGAGGGCCGGGTTCCTGTCAACAAGGTGGGGGGCCTCTCGCTGCCACTGGAGTCTCCTGCCAGGAAAACACTCAAACTGCTGCGCGGGAACGGGTGAGAGGAAATCTGTGTTTGTCTCCTGAACTCAGTCCTGTGAGATAGTTTTATTATATTTATCTCACCATCTTCATCTCTCTCTCTCTCTCAGGCTGGGAGCGAAAGAACTGGAAGCAGCACTGGACCGAATGATTGACAGGTGTCAGTCAGGAGCTCAGGGGTCAAAGGTCAGCGCGGAGGAGCTCTCCTCCATCCTCGGGCTGACGGACGGACAGACGGACGTCGCCGTCCGGGACATTTATTCCAAGGTTCCTACTATGATTACTTCTTCATCCTCACTGGGGTTTTTTCACTAAATGTGCTGCGGAGGTTTTGAGAGTCTGTGTTGTTGGACGGCTCGATGGTTCAGTCAAAGCTCCCAGTAACTGCAGAAGATGTACAGAAGAAGAAGATGAGCGTCTTTGAGTACCTAGAAAAGAGCTTTATCAAATTAAAGTATTATTATAAAGAAGTCTGTTGTCCAAAACATTGTTGAATATTATTCAGATTGGTTGTTTTAAATACCTGCTGAGTATAAAAACCTTCTGTATATTAAATAAAGATGACCTGCACCTAAGGTCATGAGAAAACTGAAATATAAATTAATATATTCATCCTAAAGTAAATGAAAGGATCTGAGAGCTGCAAGTTTCTTTAGTAATTTATCAACTAGCAAATCAGTTAAATACCAGTTTCTGTCTCCGCTTGCACTTTTAAAACACACCAGTACTTTAACTTTGATGTGAAACGATGTGAATACATCTTCCACAGCTGGCTGAAAATACAGATGTAGACTTTGAGGCTTTTTTAGAGCGTGACCGATACTTTTCCTCATTTATTTTTTGAGATCTCACACTTTTAAAACACACAAAGAAGTCAAAACTGTGTCCAAAAACTTGCAATAATGTGTTTTCTTTGTTTCAGGATGAGACTGTGGACCTCAGGCCGCTCTACCTGACTGTAGCCGCTCTGTCAGGACGCGTCAGCTTCAAGTCTTTACTTCACACGGCTTTCACTGTGAGTCCCACTGTTTTCTTCACGTTTCTGACCGGAGGTAAAGGATCCAACGTGTCAAAGACCCGTCTTGTTGTTTCCTCTTCTTCTAAATGTCTCGTCGTTGTCCAGATGTTCGACGCTGAGGGCCGAGGCCGTCTGCGTGCAGAGGAGCTGACGGACCTCATGGCCGCGCTGCTGGATTTCCCTCAGCGCCACACGGCCGAGCTCTACGCCCGGGCCTCCGGACACGGCCGGCTCTCTGAGGGTGAGCGTCTCTCAGACGAGTGTGCTGTGGTAGTCGTAGAATAATAGTGGGCCTCTATCGTTTCCGTGAAGAAGGCTGAATTAAATTGTCCTCTTTTTTTCAAGTTTGTTTTATTATTTAAGAGCTAAACTTTGAAAGAATTGAGAGCACGGTGAAGCTCTGGAGGTTTTGAGAGTTCCTGTTTGCTGCTGTAGTCATGTAAATGTCCCTACTGCGGGTCTAATAAAGGAATATCTCATCTAAATATTCAAATACAGCAAGTATAGCGGTTAATGTTAAGCCCATTGGGGGACCCTTTTTATATCAGGAAAATCAAGAAAAAATCATTGTATAAATCCCAACCCCCAAAAAAACAAAACATGTTAGGTATCAAATTAAACATAAAAATCAGGGCTGCAATGATATATAATCCTGATGTACAACTCAAACAATAAATAGGGTTAGGGCTAGGGCTTAAAGGGCTACACACACTTTGTCAAAAAAGAATCCTATTTCATATGTATGATTGTTATAATTGAAAAAATATCCTGATACAGTCTCTCTCTCTCTATTTATTTATATATATATATATATATATATATATATATATATATATATATATGTGTATACAATTTTTAAATGTCCATAAAAATATATCTCAGGGGTCGTCCGTTTACTATTCGATTAAAAAAGGGCCCCTTAAGGCAAAAGTTGCTGCCTTACCGGATGTGCAAATACCTTTTTTATTTGTCTGTTTACTCTTCTTCTGTCAGATATTTTTAGTTACTTAATGAAGCAAAAAGGCAACCGACACGTGCGTTTCATCAGGTGACAAATTACTGTAAAGAATTCAAATGAAATCCACCGCTTCTCCCAACAGAGAATCTTCTGCGAGTGCTGACGACCCACCCGACCTATCAGAGAGTGACGAGCGAGTACATGCAGCCCGAGGAGGCGGGCTCCCAGCCGGCCGACGGGACGACTGTCAACAACAACAGGAGCGCGCACGACGACGACACATCCCTCCACGGCAACAAAAAGTTTGAATGAGGAAGTGGATTCTGCTTTTTACAGGACATTAAGTCAAGTTGTGCTCATCATCGTTGAATGCAGCTAGCAAGACACATTGAACCGGAATAACCGTCGACAAAGGATTGTATTTTTTTAGGTGTGTGTGTGTGTGTGTGTGTGTGTGTGTGTATTTTAAAATCTATATCACTGTACAGTGAACTTTAAAAAACCAAAGAATGTCTTATGTTGTGACTGCAGTGGCTCTGAGGTGTGAATGTGTGTCTTGTATGTTTGAAGACTTCAAAGTTTACCAGTGCAATTCTTTTTAATTGCCCAACAGATATCTTGTCCAGATGCTGTTAAAAGAATCCATTACCTTCCATGAAATGTCTTATTTATGTAATTCCCTCTTTTGTATGTGGATTTAGTTTGTTTTCTTAAACGGGACAATGGTATGTGCAAAAAAGAAAATCTCTGTAAATCAAAAAGTTTATTTTACGTAAATGAATTCCTACATTTTTGCGCGTGAATATTGTTTATACTTAACAATAAATTAAACTGTGAATTATTCGTCAGGAGGTCCTCTCTCTCAATCACATACTTTCTGTATCTTTCATCCCAAAACGCACAACACTCATCACTCTTCCTCTCAGCGTTTTCTTCCTCTTCTCGGCTTCCTCTCGTCTCCACCCGGCGGCCGGCTGTGTGTGTTCGTTTTGCACAAGAGGAAGTCGTGATACTTCGAGGGTAACTTTGAGTGAAGACACGTAGAGAAGCGCGGGCCTGATGCTTTTGAGGCCTTTCCATCCTTCGCCTTCACACTGCTTCTCGTTGAGGGTGGGCTCCATTTACAGCCGGAGGCTCCCGTCTCGGACGCACCTCCGGGACTTGAGCTGATCGTCTCCGTCTCGCTCGCCCTCTGATGCGCCGGCCTTTTCGTCGGACTCTCCACAAGGCCCTGGCGTGCCTCCTCATCCTCTCCTCCATTTATTCTATCGCCTGCCGGGTTTGCTGGTCGATGCGTCGCCTCCGTCCCTCGTGACGCACTTTGTGGCCACGTCTCGATCCCTGAGACGTGGTCACGTTTACTCTCGGCCGTTGGGCTCCGTGGTCGACTCCCTGGACCCAGAGCGGAGTTCAAACTTGTCTCGATCTCCCGACTTTTCACAAAAGAGGACTCTCTTTCCTGGACCGGCGGTTCTTCCCCTGACGAGTCCTTTGTCGAGTCTTTTGTTGAGCGAGTGTCGGTCTGAACCTTTGGGCTCTGCGGAGAAGGTTCAGCTAGAGACGCCTCGTCCTCGCTGGTCTTCTCCCTCCGGTTTCTCAGACTTAAAACCGTCAGCGTCTGCCGCCCGGCTTCCTCCTCCCTCACCTTCACTTCTAGTCTGCCGTCGTCCTGAGTTTCCATCTTTGAGTGGTTTCCTCTCCCTTTGGCGTTCATGCCGGGCGGACGAGGAGTCGGCTGCTCTCTTTCCGCGGTTGTCGTGCTCCTGGTTCTTCTTGCGATACTGGACTTTTGAGCCCCCTCAACGAACTCGTTCTCCTCCCCTGGGATCTCGGTCGACGGGGCACTTCCTGCCCCCGTTCCCCTGCTCACATCGGGGTCCTTGACCTCCTGCTTGAGCGTCTGCATCTCCTCTACGGGTTTTTGACGACGTTCCCTCTCTCCGATCTTTGGTCTCGGTGTTTGGCTTCTTCCTGACGACGACCGTCTCTTCTGTTTTTCATAAACCACCCCGTCCCTCTCTGATTTCTTCTCACCATTTTCACATGCTTTCTTCTCCTCTGCTCCCTCTGTTACGGGTCCGCCTCTCTGTATTGCTTTGGGGTTTTCAGTTTGACTCGACAGCCTCTGACTGCATCTGTCTTTTGTCTTTTTGTCTTTACTCTCCTTCTTCCGTTTGGAGCTCTGTTTGTTCGACGTTTCCTCCCTTGCTGCTTTGCCGACCTCTTTTCTCTCCGTCTCGCCCTGCTGTCCCGCCCTGAGTCCAGAGGACGGCGGGTCTGATAAAACGACATCCGCTGGGGGATCGCAAGAGTCTGCATTAAAGGACTCAGGGGTTGCTTCAGGATGAGCGTTTGGGTTTATGTTCTCCGGACTGCGTGGATCTCTCATCGGAGGCAGCGGGCGAGGAGCTGGAAGGCCGGCTGGCAAATCGGCTCTGAAACCGGGAGCCGGATCCTCGACGGCAGCAGTGCGAGGGTCCTCGTTGGCCCCTGAAGCACTCGGGGTTGAGGGGGACTCGGAGGCAGGAGGGTCCCCCGGTAGAGGTCCTTCCTGAGGCTTTTGGGACGCCGAAGCTGACCGTGTGTCCCCGAGGTTTGAGAGGGACGTCGAGGCTTCTTCCGGCTTTGCGGCCGGAGGCGTCTCCACCGACGCACCGGCGTCTCCCGCCGCCGAAGCCGAAGCCATACCGGCGGCTGCAGGGGAGGTTTTGGGAAGCAACTGCAGAGAAGCCAGAAAGTCCATGAAACGGCAGCCGTCGTGGTCGAGGGGAGACGTCGAGGCATCGCCGGGGCTGTCGGCTTGTGAAGGGAGGACGGGAGAAACGATGGTCCGGCCTTCTCCTGGGCTCGTGTTCCCCGGAGGTGTTCTGTGTCCGTCCTGGTTTGGGCTCGTGTCGGACCGTGAGCCTGGAGGATCCCAACCGGGTGGAGCCGGTTCCTCCACACGCAAAGCCGCCGGAGCCGCTTCTTCGGGGCCAGGAGTCACGCTGTCGGAGTCGGACAGCTCCGCTAACCGCTGCTGGATCACATTCATGAGCTGTTGAGCCAGAGGAGAAATACAAGATTTTTAGGAACTTTTCCAAGTGAGGCCTGTTCTCTCTCTGCAACCCTTTTCTTGCATGCCAAATGCTATGACATTGTCTTATTATAATTCTATGCTTGAAATCGTACAGTATTTATTATCATGTTACCTCCAGCAAAAGTTCTCTGTATGAAAGAAGGTCAATGGGATCTGGACCGAGGGCGGGGTCCAGGCACTCTGTTTTCAGCGTCGACTCCACCTGAGAGAAAAAGATGAAATTAAAGAGGGACTCCAGCGATTTAAATAATATACAAATATATACATTTAGAGGACTTGTGGTGGACAGATCTTTACAAAGAATCCTTAAAACCGAAGCAGCAGAAGCTTTCCTGACCGTCCTGACTTTTACTCGCTAGCATGAGCCACGCCCTCTGTATCCTACATTTCCCATAATGCAACTTGATAGCGTCCCAAGTACACACCAGAGATGTGCCGTCGGTCGTAGGATTAAAAATGGCGTCGGCAGAAGTTCGATACTCCTCCCGCATCACCTGCAAAAACAAAAAAATGGCATTTTACGCCATTTTTTTCTCACATCGGCATTTTTAAGATGGCGCTAAAGCTGAGATTAGCTCGTAGGTCGACCTCCTGCCCTCGAGGCAACGAAACACAACGTTTACGCTGCGTATTGTCGTGTTTTATCACCTCTAGCTCTTCCAGGGGAAGAAGGTCAACGGGCTTTGGGTCTGGAGAACGGAGGGAATCCACCTGAGAGACGGATGAGCACAGATTGAGACTCCCAGTCTGTGAACACGTTTAATGTCGTGGAACAAAAAGACACAGGATCCAAAACAAAATGATCTTTTTGTCGTGATTAAATCGTTCATGTATTCCGTTAATGCCATCGATAGCTCACCTCCGTGACAAAGTCCCCACGGCTGCACCGCTCGAACATGTACTCCAGGAAAGGGATGTTCTCTGTCGTCAGTTTCTCCTCTTCATCCTGTGAGTGACAGGACAGGATTTAGGCGTTGATGTTAATTTAAATTAAATTAAATTATAGACAGTTGTTGTTGTTTTTTTTACAATTTTTCTATTTTTAGATTTCACATCACAACATATGGTCGGGCACCTTGGGACCGAGGGAGTTTATGATCGTCATATATTCCTTGAAGTTGCGTTCTGCCACTGCTTCTTCGTCCAAAGAGGGAAGAAGTCCAGGAGAAAGCTTGGGTGTTGCTCTTTCGACTGTATTTTTGTTCTGCTCTTCTTCTGTGAGGAAAGACACTTTTTTTTAAAACAGGGGAGAGAAAAGCGACTAAAATCAACCACTTTAATTTCCTTGAGATCTCGAAAAAATGACGAGGAAAAGTATTCGTCACATAACTTTACATAAAAGTACTAATACAACAATGTACAAATACTCCATTACAAGTCACATTTCTGCATTCACAATCTCACTTCAGTAAAAGCACAACAGCCGATGATAAATGTATTTAAAGTATCAAAAGTAAAAGTAATGCTGCAGTAAAAAGCCCTCTGTGGGAGACACATTAGGCTGATATTATAGTGTATAAAGTAGTCTATTATGGGATAGACCAACAGTTGATGGCCGCTAAACGAAAGCTGAAATCTGAGGCTGATGGGAATGTCATATTTGGTCGTAAAACAAAAGTATTGGACGAACTGAAATGTTGAGCTGCACACGTAGTTGTCGGGGCGACACACACACACACACACTCACACACACACACACACACACACACACACACACACACGCACACACACACACACACACACTGGTGTCCATGAACAATACATCATGGCAATCCATCAAACGGCTCTTGATGTATACTTGCCTTTCCTGTAACTCCTTGACCTTTGACCTTCTGGCTCTTCAAGCTGCTCTTTCCCTGTCGCCGCTGCTGTGGTTCCTCTCGAGACCCTGGAGGGGGGCAAAAATGTTGACTCCAAGTTTGAGTTTGGTGCGGAGGTGACGGGGCTGATGTCGAGTGGGAAGCAAGGGGTGAAGAGCTCTGGGAAAAGTGGAGTCAGCCCAGGAAAGGACCCGTAGTCGCCTGCGGGTGAAGCCTGGAGGCCGAGTGACGGGGGACACGCTCCAGGCAGGACGTTTAGGAAAGGGGGACGGTCCTCAGCTCGGGGTTGGAAGGGGTCCGTCAAGTTGAGGATCAGATGCCGCACACATGGCGGCTCCACGTCTGTTGGTTCGTGGATGTCCGGCTCCCGGACCAGCTGGAGGTCACGTGGGGGGAAATAAGAAGCGGGCAGGGATCCTGACTGAGCGGCATCAGGCTCCACGTCGCTGAGAAGGATCTCAGGAAGGGAAAACAACACCGGGTCCATCGTTTATCGCTGTCAGAGGAAAGTGGGATCACCAACAGCAATTGGAATGATTACAACAGCAGAGATGCACAAATTGCATTTTTTAAATGTCTTCTAGCGCCTATAACTGCAGGAGGTGATACAGTACTTATTGAGTGTAGAATATTAAAAAAAATACAGATTGATGATTTAAAGGGAACATACATGTGAATAAACCTTAAGCCAACTGAAATGTTTACCTCCTTAAATGTAAAATGACAGCAGGTTTATTTTAATAATTGGAGTTTTTAAACCAAAAATAATTTCTAGATGTGTTTGTCTAGGATATACTTAATATTACTGTTCCACCAACACATAAACACAACATTAACACAACATTACACGTGTTATATAACAATGATATATATATTTATATATACACACATAAACAGTGTTATAAGAAGAAGAATCAGTAATCTAATCTAAGATATACAGTATCTTATTATGCTCTTATTGCCCCTTATGCAATATGTCAACCGCCATTTTTAAATAGAAGTTTAGCTCAGTTTCAAGTGAAAAGCAATTTTCAGTGACAAATAAAACAAATGATCGGTCAAATATGATCATTGTGCCTACCTTTCTTTCATGTGAGGAATGAATCGTCTTCAACCAATGAATCAGTTTGCATCGCAGCATGTTTAAAAACAAACTGGATTCAGGTTGATTTGTTTTCTTTTGACAGAAGACTGTCATAGAAATATTCCACACCTCTGACAGTTTTATATAATTTATTATTTTATTTATACTTTATATATATTACATTCATACCCAAGCAAATATTTAGTATTTTTTGCACTGATTCAAATGTATTAAATACAGCTGTATTATACAACCAATATTAAAAACTAAATATTCACGTATGTGTTCAGCAAATTAATTATTATCTTGTTGTTCATAAAACACCAATAAGACCAGAAATGTTAAACAAAATCGTTGGAATATGTTTTTTTATTCGTTTATACAATTGTATATTGTATCAAATTAATCTAAAAACTATTTCATGACTATGAAACTCAATTACCCAGGATGCCAAGCGCTCTGATTTCTAAACCGGATATCCGCTCTGCTGTCCGCGCGAGGAGAAACTCCGCCACACGTGGGATCCCGCAGACGAAGAGCTTGTTAGCTGCGACTTTCGAGTTGTTTTACGCGATAAAACAAAGTGTTTCATACATTTTGAGGCTCTTAAAACGCGTCAAGATGTTCCTGCAGTTCTACGTGAATGAGGCCGGAGAACGAGTCTACACTCTGAAGGTAAGGCCGCGTTGTGTTTACGTCCTTCCCCTCCAAATGTATTCTGTTAAAATACCTTGTACTTCTTTAAAGTAGCCCATACATACTGTAGTGTATTTAATGAAATGTGTCATACTGTTGGTTGACGCACGTTAGCTCGAGGCCTTAATGTAATCTGCAATGTTTAATGGGAAACGAAATACACAGACAAATAAAGGTTATTTTAAATGTTAAGAGTTTGTGACTTGCAACTTCCATTTAATCCATTTGGTGAAAAGTAAAGATTATTAAATGTAATCAATCCAGTTGCAAAACCTGTAACTGTTTGCATATCCAACTCATTATTATTTATCTTGCAGGGTTTTTTCTTCACCTGAAATAAGACCACTTTTGCTAACGTCACAAAAACTGATAAATGTCCTTAATTAAATGGTAGCTATGGCTACCATGAGTAACACCACACAAAGAAAATAACAGAAGAAAATATGTATAAACATACATTTATTTTGTTATAAATGGCATGTAACATAGACAGTGTGCTATACATTAAGATACAATAAAAACATAACTTTCCATAGTAGTTCTGCTCAAGCAGATGAAGTTATTGTAGTTATTAGGTTGCATAACAAGATATATATATTGACTTGTTCTGCAAAACAGTTAACTAGTTAATCGTAAGGAATAAAAAAACTTGTATTAATTAAAGTAAAAAATACTCTTTTTCCAGCATTTGTTTTTTCTTTATTTAATTTGAAATCAATTGAAATTGTCAGGCATATCTTACATCTTTTATATATAAGTTTTACAGACTTGCCTATTAATCCGTTAATCAGGATAATGATCGATACATTAAAGCTAATGAAAATAATGATTTGCTGCAGCACTAGGACATTCATGCATTTTATTTTATCATCTCCCCGCGCAGGAATGAACTGCTTTGCTTTCTCTCTCCTGTCCCCAACAGAAGATTTGTCCCGGTGGACACCCCACCAGCTCGGCCCACCCGGCCCGCTTCTCCCCAGACGACAAGTTCTCCCGGCACCGGGTGACGGTGAAGAAACGCTTCAACCTTCTGCTCACCCAGCAGCCCAGACCCATTCTGTGAGCGGTGGAGGGACTGGGGGGGTCAGGCCGAGAAGTGGAGCGCCGCAGGCCAAGATTGGTACTGTAACGTTTATAAAAACACACATTCAGGATCACACCTTAAGAACGTGCAGTCTGGATTTTCCCTCGGTTTCACCCACATTTCGGGAGCTGTCCTTGCATTGGATATCATCTGTCATCGATGTCGAGGATCTTCTTTTTATGGACTGTTATTTGTTGACATTCATTAGATAATGCTATAATTTTGTTTTCATATGGAATAAATGTTTGGTTGATGGTTTGTTGTCGGGTGTTTCTTGGTGTATGAAGTCCAGATAAAGAATGAAACCTGAATGTTAGTGGAGTAATGTTACAAATGCAGATGCATGAGGGCTCAATTCGTGGTTTTAATGAAAAGACTTAATCGTATGTTACAGTCACCAGATCGAAATCTCAACTGAACTCATATGAGAAGTTTTCATCCTTAGTTTCCACCATTATCAAAATGCCAAATGAGAGAATTTATTTTAGAAGAATGTCATTTGTATGTTTCTTTATCCTTATGGCTGTTTATAGATGACCGGTCACTTCCAAATGCTGAAGGTAAAATGTTACTTATAGACTGCAGTGGTTGTGATAATGTGCAACCTGCAAAGATGTCAACTTAAAATTTGAAATATTTGTGCCGGAAGGGGGAGACTTATTTTTAAACGTCCTTTCAAGAATTTCTTAAATAAAATATCAGGAAATTGAGGTTAATTGAAAAAGTTATAAAACGTATGTTGTGCTGACCCTGCAGATTTGTTTTTTCTTCAGATACAACAAAACAGATGTCACCATTTTCCATCTCTACCTGAATGAAACAACCGAAATGAATAGCATGGAAACGTATTTACCGACCATGTACAAACTCTTTGAATCTTATAAACCGGTGTTTGTTAAGAGCCGGCAAAAGGACACGCTTCACATACATATTCAATATTAGATCTACACATTTACTCTGCCTGGTTTGGTGGATGAGACACTCGATCATTTACTGAAGTCAAAGTTTCCATACAACAATGTAAAAACTACCTGAAGTAAAACAACAGGAGTAGCAGCAAAATATACTTGTATTAAAATATATACTTCTGCCAAAGTGGCCACAGTGACACAAATATTATGATGTATAATATTTGATTAATACAGCTGCGCTAGTCCTTAACAGGACATTGTATTTTGTAAGTTTATCAAACATCATTACAGTTATAATGTAACTATAGTATAAAAAGTAGCGAGTGTAATACTTTCCTCTGAAAGGTAGTTGAGTAGAAATATTACAGAACATGGAAATACTAAAGTACAAGTACCTCAAAATGGTATTCAAGCACACAAAATAATGATTACCAGTGGTGACACTGCCTATTTTATACTATACATCTGCTTTAACTTCATATTTATAAACATATTGGTATTTATGTCACTATTATAATGATTATGCATTTAAAAATGTAAATTTGAAGCATGTAGCATTGGAAAAAACTTTTAAACTGTCGTTTATTTATCATAATTTATGGACTACACTTCCCGGCCCAGCGCACGAGCCGCTTGTCGTCCTCACGCATGCGCTGTCTTGTAGGAACGACGGCAAGCGACAGAGGACCAGCCAGGCGCGCTCGCATGTTTTTTTTTGTTGGGTCGGTTGGACAAAAAAAGAAAGTGCTATAAAACCTGGGAGAGGAGCCAAATCTTCCCAGATGTAACTGAAAAAAGACGTATGGCGGAGGCGTTCTTCACGGGGAATTTGAGCCAGGTATGCGCTTTTACGTGACTAACGTGTACACTTCGATATTTCCCAGCGAGCATTTGTCGCTGTCAGTGAAATAAACCGGAGGTCCGCGGAGTTGATCAGCGGCATTGCTAGCTAACGTCGGTTAGCTGGACCAACTGAAAGCGAAGCGGCCAGGGGCTCGCATCGATACAAGCCCCGGGTACGGACAGACACCCCGGGGGATGATGCCCCAACCGCCCGACATGCCGCTCTCCATTGTACGGTTGTCAACGTTCATCAGCGCCGAAGCTAATTCCACCGACCGTTTGTTTCATTTCTACTGCGCGCGCCTTTCTCTCGAATTTAGCCGGTTTTTCTAATGCGTGTTGTTGCCTGGAAACCCTGAAACCGCAGCTTCTGGTCGGTTGCCGCATTCCGCATTCCGGGGTCGAAAAACAGAAACATCTGCTCATGTGTTTCACATTTTAAATATGTTTTACATTTTATTGTGAAAGATTATAACGTCGTATTAATATCGGGAGGTGTTCACTGACCGGTTCAAGCCAGAATTATTATGGCGAGCTTAATTGGCTTACGGCGGCAGTTCGCACGCGGGGATCACCGTCCAACGGGCGATCTTTAAGTTGCTGCTGGCGGATGATTAGAGGATGGTTATCCTCGTTAATGGAGGCGTGTTTAGCTAAACGCGTGTCCCATGGATCATATTGATTAACGCCAGTGCCCGGGGGCAGAGACCGTCTAGAGGTAAGGGAGCCGATCACATTGTCTCCCCTTTATACTTTTGTTATTGGCCATTATTGTGACGGCGTTGAGGGGAGTAGTCCCGGTGTTTTGATGCGGTACTTTTGAATGACGGTCTTTGTAAACTATGCTGAAGATTGGTTAACTTAATGTTAAATGACAGGTGATGTTACAGCCGTTCACTGGTCATTAAACGTGGATAACAGCCCAGAAAAAAAAAAAAAACATTTAACAACCTGCACCCGTCAAGGATTTTTAATTTATAGTATTTGAACAAAATAACAAAAAGTCTCATGTCATATTGACTTTACATCAACTAGGGGACGTATTTGTTTATGACACGTGGGGAACTGTGTATTTGAGCATTTGCTGACTTTGTGCCCTGCAATATATATATATGTATATATATATATATATATATATATATATATATATATATATATATATATATACAACAAAACTAGTATTAGTGATACAGCAGTGTGGTATTTGTGTAACTGAGCACAATAACGATCATCTTATATGCACAAGTAACTGCTTTAAAAAAGAAAAGGAAAAAGTACAAATCAGAGCTGAATTTCCAGAAAGCAGAACAAAATGTTCTGAACCTTGTGACGCTCTTTATATTACTGCTGAGACCAACAGTGGACAGAAACAGGAAACTTAACATGTTATAGTAACCACGTATGTTGTCGTAGTTCATGATGATAAGAGGAACAAACGTGTGCAGTCACACACACAGAAGAAGGAGAACACCCATGTTTCACAATGCAACATGCTGCGATAAAGCTGTGCCAGGGTATTGATAACACCCTGTGGGAAAACCGTCCCAAGATGTATTAATACATTAGTCACACAGTGCGGGAGAAGATTACGAGGCCGCTGACGTTGACATTTTCTCCTCGTGTGTCCAACTGGTTTCCTCTCGCCTCCGAACTCTCTTCCAAAGCTGTGCCACTGAGTTGTATTAGAGACCCGTGATTGCCCATAAGGTCTGAATGTGTTTGTCTAGACTAGAGTCTAGACTAATAACGTCTCCGGGGTGTTTTCCAGCCACCTTTTGCACCAACGCTGGGATAGGCCTTGGCTCCCCCGGCGTATCGGGACAAACGCTGGAAGCTGGAAGTTTGTGCAAATTAAACTCAACCCCCCTCTTTTGAGGGGGACTTGTTTTTTTAGTTGAACCAGCAAAACGAGTATTGCGTCTCTTTATCTCCCCCCTCCCTTCCTGTCCATCTCTGAGTGTGGACAGAGGGTGTGAGGCAGCGTTTGAAAACAGGAAAGTGAGCTATGCAGAGTGAGAGAAAACAGCCAGCAGCTACTGCCACAACCGGTTGGAACCGCTCTCCTTTAATAATTAAATTATGAACCCAAGCTAAAACAACAATTCAGCCATATCCACCTGTCTTGTCCCTTTTTTTTTCTTCCCCAAGAAGAGGAGGAGGGCACATTGAGTGGATGACTCTGCACCTGCAAGGCTCTCGGGCCATCGGTTTGACTCACGCTAGTTATTGTTTAACACCTCCCTTCATGCCCCCCCCCCCCGGTCAAATATTTCTAAGAATTAGTTTAGCTCGGTTAACGTACTACAAAAGATAGGAATGTCCCATTTATTTAAATACATAAAGGAAAGGAGGAAGGGGCGGGCGTGTTAAAGCCTGCATCTGTTGCTCTGAGAGCACAGAGGTGGACTTGACGGTGTCGCTGGATTGTTTCCCTAAAAAGTGAAACCTATTAAAGAGGAAGTTCTTTAATACCGATTATATGTTTCTCTACTTGTAAAAACGCACAAACGCTGCTTGGCAAAGAGAACGCCTGCCACCACAAGATCTGAAACGATTTGGTGAAAATCTGCAAATCAAACTACGTGTTGTCGAGACAATTGTGTCAAGAGCAGTGCCGCTTTCCCTCATTTTCATTCCCCGTAACATTTACTAACTAACTAATTTCTGCTTCATTGTTTTTCTCTCTTCTCTCTCTCCTTTCCGGATGATGACACCTTCCCGTCCCACCCCCCCACCCTGGTTGTGACCACCGATGGGTGCCGTCATTAGAGGGACATTTGTGCTTTTGCTTGAGAAGTGGCGGAGAGAAGGACGAGCAGCCACAGTCCCCCATCCGAGACGATCCGAGACGAGGCGGAGGAAGAAAAGACGGATTCGATGAGGGAGAAGAGAGCTTGATGAGAAAAAAGGAACGATTCCACCTGAAAGAGGCGCCCTCACCTCTCCGTGTACGCGTGCTCGTCGTCCCTGATAGCGGCGTGTTGCTGGCGCACCACATGTTCATGCATTCGTAGGACGGGAATTTGTACTTCTGTGTCACTTCTCAGTCCTCTACATTTCAAACGGGATCAGAAGGATCCTCGACACCCGTAGGCACAGAACGGAGGCCTGTTGCCGATTTTTCTTTCACATGCCTGCGGGCAGCCAACCACTTTGCCTCAATGGAGAACTACAGCTGCAGAAGAACGGATTGTAGAGGCCGGCGATACCTCAGCACCACATGGGAGATAGCCTAGCTCAGCACAGCTCACTAGCTATTCTGTGACCACACACAAACACACACACACACACACAACACCCCATCCCTTTTCTCCCTTTCCTCCCCGCAAGTGAGTCTGCCATGGCATCGGTGCGCTTCACGGTGACGCCCACCAAGGCGGAGGACCTCCCGGGGCTGTCCGACACGTCGCCCGACATCAGCTCCCGCTCCGGCGCTCGCGTGCGCTTCGGCTCCCGGGAGAGCGTCAACCGAAGCGACGCGGGAGGGGCCGAGACGCCGGACCACAGCAATGTGGATCAAGGTGAAGAGCACACACACATACATCCACGGAGCCGAAATGTGTGCTGTCGTTTTAAGGGACAAGATTTTACATGTTTTTTTTATATTAAATACGCCTCTTAAGGCGTGGGACGAGAAACACAAAGCGGATCGCACACACCTCGCCCCGCATACCAACCCGTGGCTCTGTCGAATGTAACTACTTGGATCGCTCCAGACAGTGATCCACTCTTCAGTCCATATGTTAGAGGCGTGTCAGCCAGCCGCTCCTCCATGCTGACGCAATGGCTCATAAAAAAAAAAGATGTAGTGTCGCACCTTCCTCAACAGTTGAACCTGTCCGGACTTATGAAAATCATTTTGAACCGTTGGGCCGTTTAAATTCCATTCAACTGTAGAAAAGGAAATGTCAGTTGCAAAATGTCCCCAAGAAACAGCAACAAGATGATGTTGTTGGATTTGTTTTTAGGGTTGTCAGTCCCATTTCCAAATAGGAAAATAAATTATGAATCATTTTTGGGGGTTAATTCTGGATTTCGGCCCAGACGATCCCAAACTGTACAAAGAGTGAAAAGGAGGCTTTAATTTAGGAAATTCAAGATTGGCACGATTTAGTCAGTTATATCTGTCGGCGTAATGATAATTATAGATCGAGTTCGAAAATAATATATGTTCTTGTGCAGAACTGTAGGTCTAAATGTCTCTGCAGTCATAATCTGAAGGAGAGAAGAGATATTTTAACACTCAGATAACATGCATGTGCTGATGCACATATTAGATTCAATGTGACTCACAATGCCAGAAGATATCATTATCTCTGATGGCAATTAAATATCCATGAATGCACGTAGAAATCCCAGAAAAAGAAGCTCCTTATAACTCCAGAACCTGATGATCGTCACGAACACCGTATCAGGAAGAAATTGGTGGTCAAAGTTCACTATGACTTAACAAAACACAATTTTTTTTGGGCCGTAACTCAAGAGTTGATATGCTAGCTATGACAAATTCACACCGATGTCTAATAGGAAAAAAAGGTGATGATATTTTGGGCAGACGTGGATTTGAACTGTGACTTTGACTTGAGGCCTTAATTCTAGTTCTCAATTCTTCTTCAGTATCAAAGCAATCGAAAGATTTCTGGATTTTCCCCCAGATTCCTGACGTCTGTAGCAGCTTGCGTCTGAATTAGTCTCACAGAGGTTTCTTTATTTCTTTTTTTTACTTGCGTCAATGTCCTCTTTTGAGTGTAAACAAATTGTTCGACACACGCACACAGCAAACTGTTATTCATCAGTTCCAGTTCTACCTCCCACACGTCCTCCCCTCGGTATGCTTTGTCCCAGTACAGACGCTGTTGCAGTACATCGGACACGCTGGTTCGCTCGTCTATTTTTTTCTCCGATCAGTCAGGTGTGACGTCACGTCTGTCTTCAGCCTCTTGGCTGCGTAAAGGTAGTCGAGGAACACAAGCTAATTCACAGGATCCACACACGACAAACAAAAGTGCCTCGTGCATGTGTCACGTTTAGCAAATAGCTTTCTGTCTGTCTGGGGCATAAAGCTCTTTATTTGTTTTCCAAGTGAGAGCTTGACTTCAGGGCTGTGAGAAAGAGCAACGGTTCAGCTTTAATGCAACTCAGCAGACGTTGAGGACACTAAGAGGACAGTGATGCATGTTGGGATCATGGTGTAGGTTTCACCCCCGCTGCTGCTCTCAGCCTCCTACAGTGATTCAGGTCTGTGCTTAGCGGTAGCTGACAGCAGAAACCTTTTCACGTGGATCTCACAGGTGCAGCTCGTGAGCCTAGTTTGACATGAAAGTTATGCGTTGGAATCCAGATGAGTGAATGGAAGACAAGTGGGCAGTTTCCTTCATCTGTGCGAGTAAATCCCTCCCCCAAAAGAGTTTAAGGGTAGCTGCCCAACAAAGGAAGGGTTGTAACTGTAACTGTATTAGTGGCGCTGAGCCACTTAAGCGGTCGTGTCGTAGTGAGGAAGCCCCGCGTTGTTTAGTAAGCCTCCATAAATAGAAATCGAGCCGGTTAATCCGATTGAGCTTCGATCAAGCTCCGTGATGCTGCGGTTGTTTGTACAGAGAAACAAAGAGAGAGAGAGGAGGGGGGGGTGATGGAGACGCAACTGCACAGCGGTCGTCTCGGCTTAAATAAATGTAGAAAACCAGCGTGCTGACGAGAACAAAAGCGAGAACAAAAATGCTGTTGTGTTGAGTCGGGATCCTGAAAGGAGGCAGGAGGAGAGGGAGGTTATTTTCAGAAAGGTCAAATGCTCTGTGATCCTTGTTTTTTTGTTTTTTTGACACAAATAAAGTCGGCTATTGAAGTTGACGTGGTTACAGGAGGCAGTCCACATCTGGCCCCAGTGTCTTTCTGCTTCACTGAGTGTGTGTGTGTGTGTTAAGCTCAGGTGGAAGATTTTTCTTGGGGCACACACACTCACACAGCTGTGTTCCCCTGTCTATTGTGTGTCTGTGTGTGTGAACGCTGCAGTTCAACAGCAGCCTTAATTTTGTTCTGCTCTAGTGACTCAAAGGTGACTTTTTTTAATTAGATTTTTTATAGTCATTAGTTATGTTTTTTTAATTAATTTATCAATCTAGGTCTGCAACCAATTAATCAATCAAATCTGTTAATTACGTACTTAATTAACTGATAGCCACTCGATAGGAAGACATTGTTTTGTGTGTGAACGACAGTCCAAAAGGTAAAAGACAAAAAACAACAGAAAACATTCACATTTTTTATAATATATTAATCCACTAATTATTTTGTTTTAATTTTGATAGTTTGGGTTATAAAATGTCAGAAAATGGGGGGGATCCTAATTTTTATCATACCTTTTATCAAATCATCAGAATGGTCCCAGACGTATCGGCAGTATCAACGCGTTACATTAATTGTTGTGGTCGTGTGGTGCAGAAGTCGGTGTTAGCAGTCAGTCCGCCGGAGCAGTCTCAAGATAATTACATCCATAATATGCTGTCTGTCCTGATCAACAGGTTACGTGTCACGTGACCAGATCGCACGAGTGTGAGCACGCACTGACGTGTATCTGTATTTATCCAGAATGCCTTTTGGGTAAAGAGTTGATAAAACGAAAGTTACAAAGGTAACTACGGTTCTATGAATCCTGGATGACCGCCAGAGGCAGTGTTTTCACACTGGATATCTTGACTTATACCAACAAAGTCACGAGGAATGTACAGGAACCTACCTCGTCTGACTCAGGCAGAGGAATGTGGACGAAGAACCGCACCCAATGGGTGAGGGGTGGCAACGTTCACTCTGTAGTATCTGGTAAATGTGCTCGGTGATGCCCATGAGGCCGCCGCACAAAAATCCTCCATGGACACACCTCTCAGGGTTGCCCATGACGTGGAGACACTCCTGGTAGAATGGCCTCTTACTCCGGGTGGCAGCGCCCGGCCGTTCGCCCTGTATGCACAGGCAATGGCTTCCACTATCCAGTGGGACAGGCGCTGTTTTGACAGGACACAGCCCTTCCTCGGTCCCCCATAGCAGACAAAAAGCTGCTCCGACCGCCGTATACCTGCGGTGGCCTCGACATAGGCTCTGAGGACCCGCACTGGGCACAGTAGCCCTGACCTCTCCTCTCCCAATGGAGGGTTAAACTGTGCGAGCTGGATAGGTTGGTTGAGGTGCGAGCGTGTCAGCACCTTCGGAAGAAATGCTGCATTAGGCCATCGTGTAACACCCGAGCCATCTGAGTTCCACCTCAAACAGGATTCACTCACCGACAGGGCGTGTAACTCGCCTACCCGCTTTGCCGACGTGATGGCAAGGAGAAAGACGGTCTTTGCTGACAGCCATTGCAGCTCTGCCTCTGTTGTGGGTTCAAAGGAAGGTGAGCATAGGGCGTCCAGTACCACGGACAGGTCCCATGGAGGGGCCCTCGGGGTGCTCGGAGGTCGCAGTCGCTGAGCCCCCCTCAAGAAGAGGGACACCAGCTTGTGGCTCCCCACAGTGCCGTTGTCGATCCTAGCATGCTGCCATGAGATAGCAGCTACGTAAACCCTCAGGGTAGGCTGGTGGGCCATAAGGGGCCCACCAGCACCAGCCTGTGGCCCTGCTGAAGAACCCTGAGGAGTGTTGGCAAGATCAGGGCAATTGGGGCGAAAGCATAAAGAAAGCCCTCCGGCCACGTATGAGCCAGGACATCTTGACCCAGACGACTGGTCCTCTCTACCAGGGAGAACCAGCGGGGGCAGTGGGTCGATCTCTCTGCTAGGCAAAGAGATCCACCTCTGCTCTGCCGAAGAGGCCCCAGATGCTGTGCACGACCTCTGGGTGAAGGCGCCACTCCCCCGGTGGAGGCTTGTGACGGGAGAGGGAATCTGCAATCTGGTTCCGCTCTCCTGGTAAATACATTGCCCGAAGGCTGGTCAGGTCAGAAGGGCACGGGGAAACCCGTAGCAATCCTGCAGACCTGGTGCCCCCTTAATGGTTTATGTGGAACACGGTCGAAGTATTGTCCGCCCGAACAAGTACATGTTTTCCTCTCAAATGTGGAAGGAAATGTCTGAGCGCTAGGTGCACAGCCTGTAGCTCCAGGACATTGATATGTTCCCTGCGGTCTTGAGCGGGCCACTGCCCCGAACAGTCCTGCTCTGCCACACTGCACCCCACCCTGAGAGGCAGGCATCTGTCGTGACGACCTCCCGACGGGATGAGATCACGCCCATGGGAACGCCTCCTGACAGGTATGCTCTCTCCCTCCACGGGGATAGAGCTCGGAGGCACTGCTGTGACACTCTTACTGTCCTGTGCCTGTGGCACTCGACGTCCAAGTGAAGGCTGTTCAGCCATCTCTGCAAGGGGCGCAGTGACAGCAAGCCCAAGGGAACGACAGCTGAGGCAGCTGTCAATTTGCCTAAGAGGCGAAGAAAGAGGATGTAGGGCAACCGTCTGCCCCCTCGGAAGAGGGGGAGGCGGCGGAGGATGCTGTCCACACGCTGGGGCGACGGACAGGCTCTTATAGTGGCCGCATCCAGAGCTAGACCGATGAAGGTTATGCTCTGAGAAGGGCTCAGAGAGCTCTTCTCCATGTTTACCCTGAAGCCCCAAAGGGCCACATGAGAGAGAAGGCGAGCGGTGTCCTGTGCAGCCTGAGCCCGGGATGGCGCACAGATTAGATCAGCCAACTGAGGCCGCTGGTGGCTACTGGGGTAAGCTGGGGGCCGAAAATGGCCCCGGGGGGCCGTCGTGGATGTGCGGGCATGTCTCGGCGAAGGCTGGAGAACTGCTGCCTGGTCTGAACGGCCTGCACAGTTCGCTGAAGCGCCTGCAGAGCAGCTGAGCCAAAAAGCTCCCCGGGTTCGACTGGGACAGTACGGAGGGTCCGCCTGCATCCCTGGAGGGCTCCCTGGAGAGGGCCAACGAGCTGAACTGTTTCTTCAATAGGTTCAGTTCACAGCCCTCATCCGTCTCCTCCTCTCACCACACCTCCCCCTCTGCCCCCCCTGTTGAGCTGCACTTTCGCTGAGCTCACAACATCCAATGGCTCTTCCATTGAGCCCTCAACACCCGTTGGCTCTCCCAATGAGCCCTCAACAATGGGCTCCTCCCCCCTCTCTCTGTGACGATTGACCAGGTGAGAAGACAGCTGGAGAAACTCCACCAAGGCAAAGCTAAAGGACCTGATGGCATCAGCCCCAGGGTCCTAAAGACCTGCGCCACCCAGCTGTCTGGTGTCCTGCAGCACCTCTACAACCTCAGCCTGAGGCAGGAGGAGGTCCCGGTGCTGTGGAAGACGTCGTGCCTGGTCCCTGTCCCGAAGAAGTTGATTCCATCCGTTCATAATGACTACCGACCGGTAGCCCTCACCTCCCATGTGATGAAGGTGCTGGAGAGGCTGGTCTTGGCCCACCTCCGACCGCAGGTGAAATCGTCGCTGGACCCTCTACAATTTGCTTACCAGCCTCATGTGGGTGTGGAGGACGCCATCATCTACCTGCTGCAACGAGCTCAGTCGCACCTGGATGGAACAGGTGTCTCTGTGAGAGTCACTTTCTTTGACTTCTCAAGTGCATTTAACACCATCCAACCACTGCTACTGGGTGAGAAGCTGCGGGTGGTGGGGGTAGACTCGTCCACCATCTCCTGGATCACTGACTACCTCACAGGCAGACCACAGTTTGTCAGAATGGGCCGTGTGCTGTCTGGGACGGTGGTCAGTGATGTTGGAGCCCCACAGGGAACTGTTCTGTCTCCCTTCCTGTTCACCCTGTACACCACTGACTTCCAGTACAACACAGAGTCATGCCATCTGCAGAAGTTCTCTGATGACTCTGCGGTGGTCGGGTGTATTAGGGATGGACGGGAGGAGGAGTATAGGGCAGTGGTGAGTGACTTTGTGAAGTGGGCCGGCGAGAATCACCTGCTTCTGAACGTGGCCAAGACCAGAGAGATGGTGGTCGACTTCAGGAGAAAGACAACAGCTCTGAGTCCTCTGTTCTGGGGGAGGACGTGGACATAGTGGAGGAGTACAGGTACCTGGGTGTTGCCATCGACAGCCGACTGAACTGGAAGGCCAACGTCAACGCTGTGTACAAGAAGGGGATGAGTCGACTCTTTTTCCTGAGGAAACTTCGATCCTTCAATGTGTGCAGCAAGATGCTGGAGATGTTCTACCAGTCGGTTGTGGCCAGCGCTCTGTACTTCGCTATTCTCTGCTGGGGGAGCAGCATTGGAGCCGGTGACACCAATAGACTTAACAAGCTAGTTAAGAAAGCCGGCTCCATCATCGACTGCAAGCAGGAGTTTCTGGAGCAGGTGGTGGAGAGGAGGATGCTGAAGAAACTTTTGTCCATATTGGACAACCTGGACCACCCTCTCTACCACCTGCTGCAGGGCCAGAGGAGCACTTTCTCCAAGAGATTCCTCACGCTCCGCTGCACCAAGGACCGCTTCAGGAAATCATTCCTGCCGACAGCAATACGGCTTTACAAAAAGTCACCGCTTGCTAGTTCCTCTGTGAATTAAACACTGTACATGTTCATAGTTACCTACACTTAACACTTTACATATCATATTATATACATTTATTGCATTTTTGCACTCTCCTATTGTTTGTTGTTGTTATTTTTATTTTATTTTTATTTACACCTTAATATGCACATACATACTTGCACTCTTGCACTTCTACTTTTAAACGTTTAAGTTCAAGTTAATTTAATTCCTAAATTAATACTCTGTTATTCTTTCTTTCATACAGCTATTTTATTGTTGTTGTTATTTGTATCTTTATTCTATTAGTATTATTATTGCATATATCTTACATCCCTGTTGTTTTTATATCTTATCTTATTTTCTGTGTAAATGGCTGCTACGCGACACTAAATTTCTACGCGACACTAAATTTCCCCTTGGGGATTAATAAAGTATATATTCATTCATTTATTCATTCCTCCAGTAAGCTTCAGCGAGAGCACTGAGCTAGTGGGGAACCGGTCGAGTGGCAATAGGTCAGACATAGTCTGTCTAGGAGAGGGGAGCGCAGCGCTCTCTTCACTAGTCCAGCAGCTGTGACTATTGGTGATCAGCCAGTAAGCTTCAGCACTTTCTTCAGAGCACTGTCCTACTGTGGAGACAGGCCGGCACAGTCTGTCTTCTCACAGCTACTAGTCTAGTAGCTGTGAGAAGACACCGTTCCCTTCAAGGAGGGTACAGCTTGTCAGCCTTTGGGGGGCGAGAGACCCCGTGACTCCGACTGGAGGTCACAAGGCTACCAGCGACGAGCTCTGTTTCCACAAGTTTCAGCTTTAGCTGATGCTAACACGTTCGTTAGCCTGCGTAGCGAGAAGATGAAAAAGGACATGATCGCAGGATGAGGCCGGAAGTTATACCCGGCTGGGGACTCATCCGAGGTCACACGTGACATTTTTGGTATACGTACTCGAACTGCGCAAGCGCAAGACGGAAGATATCCAGTGTGAAAACACTGCCTCTGGCGGTCAGTAAGGATGAAATAGAACAACGGTTGAATATGTTGTGAATGATCAGCCAGTCCAAAATCTTTTAAGGACAAATGAGCAAATAGCTTGTTGGTTAATCTTCTCCGACCGCCACACCAGCATGAATATTAACGGGCACGTTGGTTTCACTGGTGTGGAGTCACTTTCACGCTCGCTGTCTTTTGCCAGATGAAGGACTGTGAACAGGATGGGAAGTTGCCACCCACCAGCCAAATGCTGCTTTTTTAAAATGTCTTTACATATTAACTTTGTGTTCCCTGAGACGGTGTAAGTCGCTGATGCATTCAGGGTCAACCGGCTGTGTGTGGTGCAGCTTGCTGTCTGGACTTCATTATATCGGTGAAAAGCAGAAGCTCCTGAACTTGTGTTGCTTCAGGAGCGCCACAAAATTCCTTCTTGTTTTTCTTTCAGGTTCATCTGTTTTTTTTATCAGTCGAATCAATTCTCACATTCGTCTGTGACATTGATCGGGTTCGTTAATCTTTCCACCCCACAGCCAAACAAAAACAACCTAGTTTACTGTGGTCTCTTAAAGAAATGCCTTTAAATATCACTACTGCAGCAAATGTTGACATTTATTTATTATGTGTGTTTAAGTGGCCAAGAATATCCCCATCACAGGTTATTGACGGGTTTTTACAGTCCTTAAGGAGGAAAGGGTTCAACGTTTCACAAAAATACACATTTTGTGTCTTTTTTCCGTTATTCAGTGGGTGAAGCCACATATTTATCACGAGACCCCCACCTCAGGAACAACGTTCTCAGTAACCACTAATGCCTCACTGAAGAGAAATCAAGTGCTTCTTTAAATACAATAGTTGCTGCATCAACGCATGACTGCAGGATATTCATTTTTAATTGTAATAGTCGGTTAAAACAAATATCTATTTACTAAATCCTCTGACTGATTAATCACTGTACATGTTTATGTTTATCCACACTTCACATATTACTTACATAACTTGCATTTTTGCACTCTCCTATTGTTTGTTATTGATTGTTTATTTACACCTCACACACTTAATATACACATACTTGCACTTTTGCACTTCTACTGTTTAAGTTTAATTTCATTCCTAAATTAATACTGTGCTTTTTGTTCATCCCAGATATTTTTATTTTATTTTATTAGTATTATTGTTGTATATATCTTTTATCCCTGCTGTTTTGGTATCTTCTTTTTTTCTCTTTAAATTGCTGCTACTCAACACCAAATTTCCCCTTGGGGATTAATAAAGTATATATTCATTCATTCATTCATTCATTCAAATGACCCTTTCTTGTTGCGGGTCACGTACCGGCGTCCCTCTGTCGAACGTGACGCGCCGCATTCGGCCGCTCGCCGCCGTTGGCGTGACTGAGGCGGAGCGGCGGAGGGAAGTGATGCTGCTGACTCAGCGCTGCTGATGCACTGGTCTGTGCTGACTGAGGCGGAACTGAACCGGTGGCCGTTGCATCAAACCGTGTGTGTGTGTGTGTGCGATAAAAAGTTGAAGTACAAACATTCTCTTCAAGCAGTAGTCAGGTGACCAGATGAACTTTGAAACGCCAAACGGTTATTTTAATTATTGACTAATAAAATCAATTAATCACTAACGACCAGAGATGTGCTTTTACTTTACAGGATTTACAGCCAGGTAGCAGTTGGTCATATTCTTCCTCTCTATCAAACCATCACACTTCTTATTTAAACACAGAAATCACAGAAGGTTGGGTCATGAAAACTAGTCTGGCGGCACAGAGCTTCATATTTGTGCAAATGATAAAATAAATGTATAAACTCTGCTGATTATTTCAGCTCCAATTTGTTTGTTATAATTGTTCCTCTAATTTAAACTGGACTTTAAGCAATCAGCCTTCAATTTACATTGAAATGCACTTTCAATGATGTGAACGATGAAGAGGGACAAAATCCACGGTCCTCTTTCTCAGGAAAAACGTGAAGGAAAAATAATCTGACGATAACATGAAGCAATTGAGTAACTCGAATGAAATGATTACCGTCCAAAGATACACCCGTTTGAGTTGACATTGAAAGTGTTTTAAGATCTATCTCCGTGTTTTTAAGCTGTGAGTCGATCCTTTCATCGCATTCATGCTCTTCTCTCTCTCTCTCTCTCTCTCGGTGTCTAGGTGATGCAAACTCAAAGATCTCCAGCGTGTACATCAACAACACTCACGGCGTGGACGACGATGACTTCTACGACAGGAACTTGGCCTTATTTGAGGTTCGAAACGCAACATTCACGGATCTATTAGAGCGCGTTATAATCACGTTGAATCAAAGTAGGAAAAGACTTCCCTGAAAACCGTCACTCTTCCTCTTATCATACTGCACATAGATTGGAAACAGAACCTCCAAATGGTGGCTGTTTGCTTGCCAAAGCGTCTGCTCCACTCGAGCCCAGAATAAACCAGCATTTGGCTGGTGGGTGCAGATAATTTCCATCTTTATAGATTTTGAAGTTCCCTGGAAGGGACTCTTTCTTCTATCTCCCACTCCTTTAACGACTCATTCAATATGCCGGTTTCGCTCCCGCTGCTCTCTTCCACCTCGTATCTGCTTTTCTCCATCTTTCTTCATCTTGTTATTTCTATCCCCCGCCCCCTTCCTTTCACATCACAGGAGGAGATGGACACTCGGCCCAAGGTGTCGTCTCTGCTCAATCGCCTGGCCAACTACACCAACCTGACGCAGGGGGCTAAGGAGCACGAGGAGGCCGAGAGCATCGGCGAGAAGAAGAAAGCCAGCAAGGTATAACTCAGGAATTTAAAGGAATAGTGTTAGAAAAATTTACTCGACACCTTGAGGTAAAATCATAGATCAGGACATTTATTCTTCGGAGAAGGAACAAAGTCAGAATCACAAACATGATATGTCAATTGCGTATCCTGGACTGCTCCCTGAATGAGCAGAGAGTTACCTCTTAAATACATTAATGACACAATCGCAGAAGCTCTCATGACGTCTTCAGATTCGCTTGCATCGGCATGGTCATATGATAACAAGGAACACCACGTTCTTCACACAGGGACATGTAGGCATCCACAGTCTCAGGACTATCAGAAGGTCACTTTAAACAGGAGAGGAGGTCACATGAGAAGCCACAAGCCTTTACACATTATATGATTAATAATATAACTGTGAAACAGTACTTGATTAAGAGTAAATACGTTTTTCTTCTAACAAATAGTTAGGGATCTTTTGAAGTGGGCGGTTGTGTGAGGTATTTATTCATAGTCTGTTTGGTGCAACACACAGCAGTGCTGTGCTGTGGACGGGGGTGGCAGAAAAACACTTTTAGATGCCTTAAGAAAAGCCCACGGAAACAAACACAATATCAGTTGAAGTGAACACTATATTTAGATTATTTTCACCCGTTTCCTCACCGTCATATGTTGTATTTTATTATTTATCTGAGCTCTCTTCAAAGCCGCAAGACTCCATTTACAAAAACAGTCCTCTGGCCTTGCAGAACATGGTAGCTGCTGGTCTGCCGGTTAGTTAGTGTGTGTGTGTGTGTGTGTGTGTGTGTGACTTTGGTGAATCCGAACTAAACCTCTCAAACATAAAAGTCTCACAACAACGCAAACTAAAAGACGGATCGAGGCCGCGTCCCGTGTTCTGCGGGGTCAAAGGAGTCTGGTGGGTTTGAACAGAGCACGGATAGCGGCTTCAGTTCCCCGTCTGAAAGGCGAAGTAAAGAGGTCAAAATATTCTAAATATAGTGTCCAGTGTTATTTCTACTGCTGACCCCGTCCACAGCAGCGCATTTCTTTCCTCCTGAGCTCGTACTTCTGTCTGTTTCTCTAAACTCATGCACTGTAGATGATATGCTGACTGGACAACTACCTCACACAACCTCACTTCTTAAATATCTGGACTATCCCTTTAAATGGTAGGTAGACTTTTGTTGGGCAGTAAAAACACCTAGTAAAATATATAAAGGCCCAATAAAACATAAAACAAACGGAGGTGCATCCACTGTGTTTAATGTGCCTGTCCTGACACTAATATTCTATGAGATCTCTTTTTGTGTAAATCAATTTATTTCTCAAAGTTTATGACAATCTGACGAAAATTTGCAGTTATCTCCCGTTTTAAAGACGGCACCCACTCGTCGTATACGATCCCAGATGTACCAGTTGTACAGCAATCAAAAGCAAGAGGATGATTATGGGTACAAGGGTGCAATAACAGGGATAGGAATTAAACATGATCAAACTTTATGTGGTTTGGATTAGTGTACCATGTTATGAAATCCTTTCAACATGCAGTAACTCCTTGACACGCGAGGTCTCTTGGCTCGGCAGCTGTGAAAGTACAATGTGACCCTGATCCGCTCTGCCATCCTCGCTGATGAGGACCGTCTGCTGGCAAAAGTAATTCACGGCGCATTTGGCGACAACAGACGTTAAACCCCAAAACATTTAAAATCCCCTCTGGCCACGCAGCGTGTTCAGTAGGAGCTTTAGCACACGCTCCTGCTTCAGGGTAGAGCGGGGATTCCCATTTTACCACGTTTACCTCTGGGTGTGCTGCAGGTGCCTGAGGGGGGAACCTTTTCAGAGACTTCCACATGTTTGTGTGAAGGAATAATAACAAGAAAGGAGGCACATAATATTTTAAGTTGATGCAATACTGATGGTCATAATAAGCAGTAACTTACCAGCTGGAATTAACTTTGCGGAAACTAGTGGATTAATGATTTAAAAAGCTGGTTTAGAGTAATTTATGAACAGTTGAAATAGTAATACAATATGTATTAATACAAAGCAACTTTATTGATGTAGAAAGTTTCCACAAAGCTTTACAGGAAACATTAAAAGCATAGAGAAAAAAACAGTCACAGAAGAGAAGAAGAGAATATGATTTAAAGTTGAAATACAGCGGGAGGCTAAAGAAGATGGCTAAATCCTGGTAGTAGTGTGAATGTTAACTTTATTTATAATTTAATTGAATAAAAAAAAAAAGTTGTTTCAAATGAACATATGTGGGTCAGGCAGGAAAGATCGAGAACCTCCACTGTAGTGTTCATGCGTTTCTCTCTGTTTAACAGTGAAAGATATGGAGAGTTTCTAAATGTAGTGATGTTTATCCTTTAATGACCAACTGAACCTGATTGTCTCTCTCTCTCTCTCTCTCTCTCTGCCAGTCTCCTCAGATGGGGACGTTCATGGGCGTTTACCTGCCTTGCCTCCAGAACATCTTCGGCGTCATCCTGTTCCTGCGGTTGACCTGGGTGGTGGGCAGTGCCGGGGTGCTGCAGGGCCTCTGCATCGTCTTCATCTGCTGCTGCTGCGTGAGTGTCTGTGTGTCCGCACGGCGAGACGGGAAAAAAACCCGTCAAACGCACACTAAATGTCTGCCTCTGACCGTCTCTCTGCAGACGCTGTTGACGGCAATATCGATGAGCGCCATCGCCACTAACGGAGTCGTTCCAGGTATTCTTCCATCGTTCAGTCTTCTCCCTCTCATTCTTTCCCAACACGTGGCGTAAATGGCTCTGCTGGGCCGCGGTTTTTTTTTTTTTTATGGCGACCATTTTGAGTTCAATCAGCAAAGTGACCTAGCCCTCTGAACCCCGCGGAAAAAACATGTTTTCTTTAAAAGAAATCTGCAATAATACACTTTATCAGAAAGAAACGGACCTGTGGTCCTTGAACCACTGCTAAACACAGAGACACAGATTGTAAATAGTTTAATTGTTTCTGTTTTCAATATTTGTAACAATTTGTTGCCACTTGGGAAAATGTTGGGCATATAGATTCCATTGTTTTCCCATTTTTGTAAAAATAAACTTGCGGTTTTCAATTTATTTAATTGATGTTTGACTCGTAAAAAGTTCTGTCCACTTCTGGCTATGATTGTGCCGTTTCCATAGAGGCGCAGGACTTTTATGTTGCCGTGAGAAACGAGGCCACGGTGAGTAAAATGTAACCGGAGCAATGAAACCTGCTTGATGGGTTCAGAGGACTAGATGTTAATTTTTTTTAATTTTCCAGGTTGTTTCCTTTTCTAGTTTTCCTGCTCCTCGTCCTGTGAAGTGCATCTGTTTTTCTAATGAATGTTATTTCTGTTTGTCCCGTCTCTCCCTCTGTCCACCTCTTCCCTGTCTGTCTGTACACACATTTAAAACAACAGGATATTTATCCGCCATTGGCTTTACCGCCTCCAGACGAATATCCCAAATGTCAAAAGTAGTGTTTCCACTAGCATGTGACATTTTTCGATGACTGGATGTAGAATGGAAACCCTCGGTAACATAGAGAATTAATCCAACTGTAATGTTTGACATCTGACATTTCATACCATGCTGTCTTTTTTTTTTTTTTTTTTCCACTCACCTGAACAGCCTCTCATGCTTTCCTCACCATCTCGCCTCAGATGGGAGTTAATGCTGGATGAATGTAGATTACTGTGGAGGAGTAATCAAAAGTGTTTGGCCTCCCGAATACAGCTCAGCGCTAAAATAATCATTTGTCATGCGTGGGCATTCATTTTCTGTTGCCATTCATTTCATTGTTTGTCTGACGTTCACCTTTTTGTTAAAGGCTGAGTTGCTTTTCGGAAACCAAACACTGAGCTGACAGTCGGTAGTAGATTTGGAGTTTCTCTTATTTCTAGTAGCCCCCCTCTTCCTCATGTGCTCTGTTTTTTATAACCGGTTCAAATTGTTTCAGCAGATTTTAAGCTTTCTGTTATTTTGAGCTCACTCGGAGTCCCGGTTGTGTCGGGAAAAACATCCAGGAAGTTCAAAGCACGCAGCATCCTGTCTGGGTTTCTATTTAAAATGCTTTTATCCCAGTGCAAATACAATACCTGAGTTTTGTCAGCGATCCTAAAACATTATTACTGTCGGTACCACAAAAAAACATACCGAGTTCTGATGCGCAGCTCTGAAGACAGTCAAGCATTTACTTCAGATGCAATACTTGTACTTCAAAAGAGCCACATTAAAAAAAGTAATTTGCAGATACAATTTGACCAAAGACTCCGTCTTCTTACTCCGATGTGTCACGTTGAACATTATGCTTATTTCTTCAAGCATAGGATGATTTCTCTCATCAGCTGTCCTCTTCTCTCTCTCTCTCTCTACCTCCTAACATCATAATGTCACTAACATCATCCCTCTCTCTCTTTTTACGTCCCACCTCCTCTTCTCGTTCCTGCTTTTTCTCTCTCCACATTTCCACTTCTTTCAACCCTGATGTACAACCTGCCCCGCTCTCTCTCTCTCTCGCTCTCTCTCTCTCTCTTCTCCTTCATCCTCCTCTTCCTCCTCCAGCGGGAGGCGCCTACTTCATGATCAGTCGCTCTCTGGGTCCAGAGTTCGGCGGGGCGGTGGGCCTGTGCTTCTACTTGGGCACCACCTTCGCTGGAGCCATGTACATCCTGGGAGCCATCGAGATCCTTCTGGTGGGTTTTCCTCCTCTTCCTCCTTTTCCTCACCTCCTTTTCTCGAGGAGTCATCTGTAATCACGATTTTTTTCGTAGCAGCGATAATTAAGGAAATATTCCTCAACGGTTCATTGCTTCCGTAATGTTTTTTCTGTCATCAAGAACGTCAGTGTGTTCAGTGATGGATGGAATCTTTTAATATGGTAACAATCCAATAAATGTCTTTCCATTCTTCCACTCTCCTCTCCCTCCCTCAGATGTACATCGCACCCAAGGCGGCCATTTTTGAGTCCAAGCACCCTGAAGGCGAAGGGGCGGCCATGTTGAACAATATGCGCGTCTACGGCTCCATCTGCCTCCTCCTGATGTCCCTGCTGGTCTTCGTGGGCGTGAAGTACGTCAACAAACTGGCCTCCGTCTTCTTGGCCTGCGTCATCATCTCCATCGTCTCCATCTACGTCGGCGCGCTGGTCTCCGCCTTCAAACCGCCACAATTCCCGTAAGTGTCGACGTAAACGCGTCGCCGACAGAGCCGTCGATTGTCGTTCTCGCGCTTTTTTTTTTTTTTGACTGACCGATGGGCTTCCGTCCGCAGCGTGTGCATGCTGGGAAACAGAACCATCAGCGGACACGAAATCGAGGGCGACCAATGTGCGAAAACCGCTTTGCAGCCGATTAAAGAGCCAGTGGAGGACGCCGACAACTTCGCGTTATTTAATGGTGGGTACCAATCAATCATCATTGGGAAGTAGGAGAGTAATCTAGTCACACACGGGTTCAGGTTTTTTATACACTCTGTACTCCTCCCTTTAGAAAGCAGCACCATGGCCCCGACCTTTGACCCCACCCTCGAACCCCCTCTGCTGGAGCAGACCACGTATCTTTGGAAGCAGTTTTGCCAGGGCTCCGAGGGCAACGCCTCCTGTGACGAATACTTCCTCGCCAACAACTTCTCCCAGATCGAAGGGATCCCCGGTCTTGCCAGCGGGATCATTTCAGGTAGTGTGTGTGACAATACTTGTGTGTGTGCGTGTGTGTGTGTGTGTGTATAAAGTATTTCAATACAAAGGGTGAATATCCACTCGTGAGTATTTAAAGACACAGAGGAGCAGACAGGTAGCTGTTATGTGCTTTTCATGCCACCAGTTTTCAGAAAAGTGGAATTAGACGATCAAAACCATTTGTAAAGTTTTGTCATAACCCAAACATTATTATTTTTCAATAATCATGGCTATTTGTTAGTAGTTTGCCATCTTTGTAAACTTGTTGGTTCCCTTTCTTGCAGAGAGTTAGATGTTAAGGTCACCAGATTAAGTATGATAAAACTAACAATAACTTTTAGTTAATTATTTAGCAACTTTATAAAACAAAGTTAACAAAGTGCTTTGACGTAAAAGCAACAGTGAGGTCAAATTTAAACACTGACCAACTTCCTGAAAATCAAATGAATGGGTGTGCTCTGCTAATTAAGCTACAGGTGTTGCTTTTAATAATTTCTTACCCTTTTTTTTTTTTTTTTTTTTACTACACTTGAGTGAAGCCCAAATTCTCATAGAGGAAACACTGAGGTCCCATCTTTCTGTCATGCGCTCACTGCACATATGATAATCATTTACCCGCAGTAGTACTAGTCCCACGTCTGCTGTCCGTTCTTTGAGCATTTCGGCCTCGATGACCACGGAGCAATACATCCATAAAGTCGCTAACGAGCGCATATTGAATGTCGTCCTCGTAGAGAACCTGTGGAGCGCCTACCTGAGCCGAGGGGACGTGGTGGAGAAGGGCTCTCTCAGCTCCTCCCCTGACGCACACCGGGCCTCCACTCAGCAGCCTTACGTGTTCGCCGACATCACCACCTCCTTCACGCTGCTGGTGGGCATCTTCTTCCCCTCCGTCACAGGTACAGGCTGTTCCTTTTGTCCTCTTGGTAGCTCATAGAAACATATGGAGCATGTAAACACTGCTGCTATCATTCTGCGCTGAAAAGGCCTTGTTGACGGGGAGAACACAGCAGGTGTGACATTGATTCTTTGGCATGACTCTTGTTCTGTCAGGCATGTATTCTTGGATTCCTTTTTACTCCATACGATAAAGACTAAGCCGCTTAATACAGATGGATTCTCCTCCTTGATCTGAAATGTTTTCACACTTAATTTGATCGTTAGATACATTTTAAACGAGCATAATATTAAAGTCAGCATTGAGCATTTAAAAAGCTGGCATTTTCAAACTCAAATGCTGTATATAATACATAGCAATACCACTATCTGTAGATGGGGATCATTTCATATTGTGTCCATTACTCCAATAGAAACTTGTTTCATGAGTCACAATCATATCAGTCGCTTCACTCGAGGCACAAGTTCCTGCTGCTGCTGCTTAGCTTCCCTTGTTATTCACCTCGCTAGCTGTTGAGTCAGGAGAAATATTCTATTCTAAGGCGGGACTAGCTGAATCGAGTTTGGATCTATTGAGAACCGCAACTTGAGCCCAGAACGTGTCTTCAGGTGTTGATGGAAAGAAACCAGGAAGTCAGCCAAGTTCAAACAACCTCTGACTAGAAAGCACCTGGAATATCAGGGCGAAATAAAGTGGTATTAATTTAAATGTGTTTATTTTTTATCACTATCTTCTGACGGGTCTGAAGGTTCAAAGGTTTTACAATGCAAATAGTTCCAAAGACGTCTGATTAGTAATCTGTGTTATGATTATGAGGGTTTCTACAACAACAACCCTGCTTTAAGTTATTCAACATGTAATGCCAGTGTTAATGAACCCGTTCATTCTTTTCCTCAGGAATCATGGCCGGTTCCAACCGGTCGGGGGATCTGAAAGACGCCCAGCGCTCCATCCCCATCGGGACCATTCTCGCCATCATCACCACCTCCATCGTCTGTATCCTTTCACCTTATACTGGGAACACATTTCCACAACTCAAAGCACCATTGACACATTTTCCGACACAGTCCAACAGTTTCCCAGAGAAAGTCGGCCTCCCTCTGCACAAAAACAACAACAGACTGCAAGATAATTATGAACCTTTTGCTGGAATCTTCTGTATTACATTTCCCCCCAACTTACTTTGTCTTTTCATGTCACTGTTGAGTTATCTATTTCTTTTCTGCTTTCTTGCTAAATGAATTGCTCATTTCATAATGTTTCCATTATGCCTCTAAGGCACTTATCGTCGGATGCTTTTGATCGGATTTGCTTCCCCGGCTGAGTGTCTGTTTCCTGAGCGCCGTCCTCTCAGACCTGACCAGCGTTCTCTTGTTCGGCGCCTGCATCGACGGGGTGGTCCTCCGAGACAAGTCAGTACATCGGCTCTTTCATCCATGTGTGTGTGTGTGTGTGTGTGTGTGTGTGTGTGTGTCCTCCGCTGAAGCAGATTTTTTTAAATATGCGTTTGTGTTCCTCCTGCAGGTTTGGCGACTCCGTCAAAGGGAATCTGGTGGTGGGGACTCTGGCCTGGCCGACTCCCTGGGTCATTGTGATTGGCTCTTTCTTCTCAACGTGCGGCGCCGGCCTCCAGTCGCTGACCGGCGCTCCCCGGCTCCTGCAGGCCATCGCAAAGGACAACATCATCCCCTTCCTCCGGGTTAGAGCTGCAGATTCTCCCATGTTAAATACAGGGACACAACATGTACATCATTAGTGTTGCAAACACACAACTAGATCCCTACTATGCATTTAATCAAAAGGAAGACAGAAACATGTCACATCATAAAAGCTATTTAAGCTCCGTCAGTTCTCACAAAAAAAGACAGACTGCTGCAGTAATAACAGGAGAACATCTAAAGGGTGATTTCATCCTACATACCATAATGTATGTTTCCTCTTAAATTGAGTTTGATCCATTTATTTCAGCTACTTTCAGTGTAATTTGATAAGATTTAGATTATAACCACTCGTTGCTCCAATTTCTTACTTATTTTTCTTTTACAAATATTCCCCCAAAATAACAGATCGTACTAAAGAGTGAAATGATATTTTTTGGGGGGTAAATTGTAACCCATTTTCAGGCTGCTTTGCTTGTTGTACCTGTGCATGTTTTCACTCTTTCTGCTTGTGTGTGTGTGTGTGTGTGTGTGTGTGTGTGTGTGTGTGTGTGTGTGTGTGTGTGTGTGTGTGTGTGTGTGTGTGTGTGTGTGTGTGTGTGTGTGTGTGTGTGTGTGTGTGTCTTCCAGGTGTTTGGCCATGGGAAGGCTAACGGGGAGCCCACCTGGGCCCTGCTGCTGACGGCCCTGATAGCCGAGCTGGGGATTCTCATCGCCTCTCTGGACCTGGTGGCTCCCATCCTTACAATGTAAGAGTGTGTGTGATTGGGGGGGGGGGGGGGGGTTATTGGAACTTGTGTCTTTCTCCTCCAGAGCTTCAGTTCATTATTTATTCTTCATTTAGGTTCTTCCTGATGTGTTATCTGTTCGTGAACCTGGCCTGTGGCCTCCAGACTCTGCTGAGGTCGCCCAACTGGAGGCCGCGCTTTTCCTATTACCATTGGTACGGAGACACACACACACACACTCCCAACGCACATACACACACACACACACACACACACACACACACACACACTCTAATCTGTGCCTCTGGTATCTCCAGGACCTTGTCATTTTTGGGGATGACTATCTGCCTGGCGCTCATGTTCATATCCTCCTGGTACTACGCAATCGTTGCCATGGTGATAGCCGGCATGATCTACAAGTACATCGAGTACCACGGGTATGTTGCCATGGAGATTCTACCCCCAACCCCCACCCACATACATGATGGTACATGTACAGCATGGTCAAGAGTGGTTTGTGTGTGTTTAAAAAAAGAAAGAAAAAAGTGTGTGTTTATAAGTATTGAACACTAGTATATTTCTTTGCGTGTGTCTGATGAGGCCACAATGTACATATTACATATAATGCAGTACATGCATGTATCCCTGTGTGTGTGTGTATCAGAGCGGAGAAGGAGTGGGGGGATGGGATCCGCGGTCTCTCGCTCAGCGCTGCCCGATATGCGCTCCTGAGGCTGGAGGAGGGGCCGCCGCACACCAAGAACTGGAGGTACGGCCGAAGCTGCTTTTCTTCCAACCATCACATCCGTTAAAGTGCACCGCCGTCATAAAGCTCAGCATTAAATAGCTTTACATCACCGGGATCCACTTTACCTCCTGCTTTACCAGTGGCCCTCCAGCGACTCTACTGGGATTGTGGAACAAAGGCATTGGTGTTTTTTAGCTTATTGTGATGTCATTTCGTGGAGTATCTTCAAATCTGTACAACCTAAGAGGTTATATGAACCTTAATAATTGATCAAATATAGAAATTGTTGTACATTTTTATATATATTTTGTATTGTTTGTAGGTTTTCATCAATTTTGAATAAATGAACACACCAGACATCTTTTGAATTCTGATTGTAGAAACATTAATAAATTATTTCTCTCCGTAAAGATGGAAGCCTCAGCTTTCCATTCCAAAAAGAATGGATGCTGCAGCTATTGTGTTTATTTATTTTTAGAATCTACTTTTAAAATGTGGAAATAAAGACATGAAACAAACTGAGGATAGTGAAACATATTTAGTCTGATGCTACTAAACGGAAAACAATAATTATGAAACCTTTTCAACGCAGACTTTATTTTCTCCCTAGATTGTACAGAAGGAACCCGCTGTTATTGCTTCTTAAAAATCCACATCCTCGTCTTCTCGCCCGCTCTTCTTCAGGCCGCAGGTGTTGGTCTTGCTGAAGCTGGACGAGGACGCCCACGTCAAGTCTCCTCGCCTGCTGACGTTCGCCAGCCAGCTGAAGGCGGGGAAAGGCCTGACCATCGTCGGCACGGTCGTCTCCGGCAACTTCCTGCAAAGCTACGGCGAGGCGCTCGCTGCCGAGCAGGTGGGAAGCTCTGCCGCTGGCGGCGCGTGTTTCCAACGTGACGTTTTTTTGTCAATCTGTCCATCTCGTTGCCTTCTCCTCTTTCAGACTCTGAAGCACCTGATGGATAAGGAGCGCGTGAAGGGCTTCTGTCAGTGCATCGTGGCCCAGAAGCCGCGTGAAGGCATCAGCCACATGATCCAGTCCAGCGGCCTGGGAGGCATGAAGCCCAACACGGTGGTGATGGGCTGGCCTCACGCCTGGAGGCAGAGCGAGGACCCGCAGGCCTGGAAGACCTTCATCAGTGAGTCCAGGAGGATGGGAGACAATTATGTTGTGCTTTTGGCTGTTGGCTAACCGCCCTCTTCCTTCCAGACACGGTGCGGGTGACCACGGCGGCCCACCTGGCCCTGCTGGTGCCCAAAAACATCTCCCTGTTCCCCAGCAACAGCGAGCCCTGCGCAGAGGGCTACATCGACGTCTGGTGGATCGTCCACGATGGCGGGATGCTGATGCTGCTGCCCTTCCTGCTGCGCCAACACAAGGTGCGAGAGCGTGCTTTTTGAGTTTATTATTGTATTTGAACGTCTTTCCTTCGTGGAGAATATCTGGAGTCTGAGTGTGCGCTCCTCCTCAGGTGTGGCGTAAGTGTGGGATGCGAATCTTCACAGTGGCCCAGATGGAGGATAACTCCATACAGATGAAGAAGGATCTGGCAACCTTCCTCTATCACCTACGCATTGAGGCTGAGGTGGAAGTGGTTGAGATGGTAGGTTTGATTTATCGGGACATTTGAACTGTGTAAGAAATATTCTTGAAACTGATATTTTTAGTCCTACAAATGCAGAGGAGGATTAATAAAAGAACAACACAACGGGTTGTTTCTGCTGTTTGTGCTGTAACTAGCATTAGCTACTCGGCCGGTAGAACTAAACAAAGTAGAGTCTGCACACTCGTTACCTCGGCAACGTACACGATCCGTGATCGCTTTCCTTCCCTTCTTCCTCTAAAATATTCGGTTTTGATTTATTTGCCAGATAACCAGAGCCTCATTTCTACCTCGAGTTGCAACGATGCAGTCAGCCGTGGCTTCTTTGTGCAACTAGCGACTGTCTTGACTCATGATGGTTAAATGGTAACTTCAGGACCATATCTTCATGTTTTTCATGTTTTTTGTGATTTAATGGGGACAACCATTTTGGAAATTGATTCTGAGCCTGTCGGTGCCAAAAAGTAGATGTTTTAGTGGACCGACATTGACACCGGCCCAGTTTAAAAAAATGGTTGTACCCATAAGTCACTGAGACACAAAAACACGGAAATGGCCATGTTGGAAAAATACCAAAATGACCTTTTTATGTTTAAAGAAGTGTTTTGTGCACGTTGGAAAATAATTAGATTGTCAAGACATGTTCGACGTTCTATCAGCGTAACAACGCTCAGCGACTTTGTTGTTTTCTCTGGTCTCAGCACGACAGTGACATCAGCGCCTACACCTATGAAAGGACCCTGATGATGGAGCAGAGGTCTCAGATGCTGCGGCAGATGCGACTGTCGAAGTCGGACCGGGAGAAAGAGGTAAACTCGGGTGGAGCGCTCACGAGCGCCTCGTGTTCGGTCCCTCATTCCCATCCGTTGCTTTCACGGTCAGCCATGGCATCCTCGTCTGACCTGTTTGTAATTGTCGTGCATCATTTTATCAGGGAAACCCTGGTAGCGGCAGCAGTAGGCCAGAGGCAGGTGGAGCTACAAAGTCTCAGGTGAGGTCAGTGGTTATGGCCAGCTGTGAGTTTTTACGACATTCAAAAGTTATGAATGGTAGAGGATGTCGCCGAGACAGTTTAAAGGTAGTAAGTCAAAACAAAAGCTCCAGGGATTTAAAATATCACAGAAATCTCAAACATTGCAGATGAAATCAGACATTTTATGATAAATGTCAATTTAAATCAAAGAAAAGTCCTGTAATGAGAGATCTAGTAATTTCTTTAATGATTTTGAGAAGAAAAAAAAAAACAGATGTTAGAGATTTAAAAGAAGGAAAAACAGGAGTTTTCTAGCTCCACCCACAATCTGAGATCACACATTATATCTGTGTCTATCTGAGAGCAGGACATATCCCATATCATGTCACACATTTTCTCACATTACAGGGTCACTTGGTCATATTTGATGTAGAAAAATGGCCATATTCATGAACCATTTCATAAATAACATCGGGACCATGTCATTATCTTTCTCCTTCGTCTCCTCAGCGGGTTCGCTGGAGTTTTGATGATGTAAGTTCACTGGTTGCACAGTATAAAGCACCCGCAGCGCTCGATGACGTATTTAGACATCGTGACCGTGTTAGACATGTTGGTAAAGATCACGTGGTTTTAGATCAGTGAATCCTTCAGGAAAAGAGAAAAGTCTGAATGCTCTTGGGCCTTTTTAAAATCAGCATACCGATAATAATTCGGTGACTCTGACTCAACTTTCTCGTTAAAAGGGCAAAGAAAATAAGAATGAATAAGAGCTCATGAAGATCAGATTTCACTTTTATTGCGGTCCCTAAAAGCCTCTTTATCTGAAGGATTCACTGTAGAGTTTGTCCAATAATGAATATTTGCTGATCGGGGTCAAATGTACTTTTTAGTTACTGAACCTTTCCTCTAAATGCACTGATGTGAAAAAGAAAACCTTCTTTTCTGCTCTTTTTATGACTCACTCACATTGCCATTTGAGAGCCTCTTCAGATCCCTGTAGATATCTCTATTGCTCCTGATAGATTGGATCATGTAGCCTGTGGTTTGTGTTACCAAGTTAGGTCACATTGTGTTGTCTGTAGGTGAATCTGTCCCTCAGGTACAACGTCTCAAACACATCCAAAGGAGACAGACAGACAGGAGTAAAGAGTTTGGTAAGGCAGGTAGAACTAGGTCTCCGGCAGGTGTGTCGTGAGATTTAAATGAACACACCAGCAGCACCACACAGACACACGAGGCTCAAAAGATCAAACAAAACTCACAATCATCCTTTCATGAATGCGGCCATAACTCGGCACCCAAAATACCAGCTCCGGTTTGCCGCAGCAGAATGCTTTGTGTGTCCAGGCCCAGCTGGTGAAGGACCGCAACTCCATGCTGCGGCTGACGAGCATCGGGTCAGACGACGAGGACGACGCGGACGGCGGCGAGCGAGACCGGCCCACGAACATCGCCGTCGGTGGCGGAGGAGGAGGAGGAGGCGGCGGCAGCGGCGGCGGCGGCGGCAACAGCACCGAGCACCATCGCCGAGTTCAGATGACCTGGACCAAAGAGAAGTCCTCGCAGTACAGAGCCATGCACTCCGGCTGCTCCACTCCAGAGGGCTTCAGGGACATGCTCAGCATCCGGCCGTGAGCGCTAACGGCGTCGTCCCAGTCTTCTCGTGGCGTTGGTGTGGGTTTAAGAGGTTCGCTGAACGCGTCTTTGTTTTTTCCCTTCAGGGATCACTCCAACGTCAGGCGGATGCACACCGCCGTCAAGCTCAACGAGGTCATCGTCAATAAATCCCACGACGCCCGGCTCGTCCTGCTCAACATGCCCGGACCGCCCAGGAACACGGACGGAGACGAGAACTGTATCCTTTGACGGCCAGGGTTGCACTTTTTCACTGATTGAACCAAAGTAGATGTTTAATCCACCAGGGTTTCAACTTCTCTCTAGCGCTCTTTTTTTCTTTTCTTTTTTACATCAGAGTGTAACGTCATCTTCAAAGGAAAGAACATGTACGTTATTTTTTACATATATTTTATTCTCTTTTGATTTCCAATGTTGTACGAACTGCAAATATAATGAGGCATCATGACCCGTTTTCGATTTTTTATAGAAACAAGTAATATTGCAGATCTCACTTAAAAGTATGTGAAGGTATTCCAAATACACAGCAGATTATTTTACTTAAAAATCAACTCTAAGACTAAATGAGTTTTCAATGCTACATCTGTAGTTTTTCCTTTTTTCCTTTAATTGTGATCATCATAATTGATATGACTGTTCCAGAGCTTTATTGCAGCGATGATTTACTCCAAGTTGTAGTTTTCCTGATGACATAAAGAGTTTTTTAGGTAAAAAGCAACTGTGCATTTTCTCTGAAGATGTTTTTTAAAGTTTTAGTGACTGTTTTTCCTCTTTTATTACCGCAAAATCTTTTCCACTCGGAAGAAGAGAAATCGTTTATCGCCAGATCTTCATCTTGTTTCATTACAACACGTTCTTTGTTCCTTCTGGTTACTTCAACCAAGCAACGTTTCTCAGGATCGCTCCTTAACTTGCCGACCAGACATGGAGTTCCTGGAGGTCCTCACAGAAGGGTTGGAGCGCGTCCTGTTGGTGCGGGGCGGCGGGAGCGAGGTCATCACCATCTACTCCTGATCGGTCAAAACCCAGGAAGCTGATCGTGCAGAAGTGAGCGAGGGCCGGAGACGGTTGTGGAGAAGGGGGAGGGGCCAAAAGGAGAGACCGTCGCCGGCTGCAGCGTCGGCCGTCACGCCCGACACCTCCCTGTTTCTTTTCTTTTCCATCTTTACACCGTTCTGTCATGACGAGGGTTTCCTTTCCACTCGCGACAGAAATGACAACAGAATTCCACGAACGAGCAAAAAGAGTGAGTGTGTGTGTGTGTGTGTGTGTGTGTGTGTGTGTGTGTGTGTGGGTGCGTGTGTGTGTGAAAGTCGTCCCCTGAGGGAGGGTTTGGTTTGTCGGAGAACCAGTGTTTCGTGTTTGGGGGCGGTAGATCAGTGAATGTCCCAGAAACCAGAGCGGTCACACTGACGAGACTCAGGATCGCTTTTTGTACAGAATGTATTTTGGAAGAAGTCGAGAGTCTGGATGTCTGGATGGAGTGTTTTCTCCTTTAAGACGCAGTGAAGTTTTATTACATTATTACATAAAAACTGGAAGAGAAACACTGCATCAAAGGAAGTGAGGAGCCTCTAGTTTTACACCTGCTTACTGGTTTGTGTGTTTTTGTACCCGCTCCGTACGTAATGGGTCGTTGAGACTCAGAATCCCTTCTCTGGTACGGAGGCTCGTTCGTGGCAAATGCAAAATTAAATGTGGTTCACGGTAGAAATAAAAATAGTTATTATTTGCTATCTGAATTTTGACTTTCAAAATTATAATTTTACATTTAATTTGATCTCATTTTAAAATTAATTAATCAAAGAAAATCCAAAGTCAACATTAATAGTTACAATGGCAAAATTATTAGATTGCGTATCAAATTATTTGATAAAGAAATCTATTTTTTAACGTACTACGTGATAATTATGTCAATGCAATTTTGGACTAATTCAAGTAAAGGTTGTAACAGACGGGCCCGATATATGAGATAGAAATCATGGATAAAAAGTCAAAATATTTAAATCCAAATTAACTTTTCCTCTCACAATTGTATTGTGGACCCTCATTTTGTATTTATTCTTTGTCTCTTTATAAAAATGGGCCTCTATACACCGACGACTCATTATCTCATAAAAACTAATCTACAAATCAAATGTCTTTCAGTCGAACAGCAGCAGTTTCCTCTGCGGTGAAGTCGGCTGCGCGTTGAGAATAGGAATCTGTTACTTAATGTTATTATAGATAATATCATGATGTCAACCAGGAGGAGAACTCAAATTAAACCAATGATAAGGAAACGTAGCGGTTCTTCTGTGTCGTGCCATAAACTACGACGGCAGACTTTGTGGTTGTGAAATCCTCAAAGAGAGGAATGAAACCGTATTGTTGACACACTGGACCACCGTGGAGACCAATGCATGCTGTCAAAATGTCACTTGGAGAGACGTGTGTGTGAGTGTGTGTGTGTGAGAGAGTGAATGGTACATGTGTTCATTTGACACATTCTGGTGTGTCCCATTCCCTCTAATGAGAATATTGGCTGCTTTGTGTGTGAGCTTGTGCCCTGTAACTCCACCTAAACAACCTGCGGACATCCTGCTGTGTGTGTGTGTGTCTGTATGTGTGTTTTTGTGTGTGTGTGTGTGTGTGTAAGAGAGAGAGAATGTGAGCTTGTTACTAAAGTAAGGAGCTGTAAACTAGAGGTATTGCTTTTGTTATTTTTCTTTTTTTACAGTGTTATCGTGCAGGGATTATTTTATGTTCATAGTTTTCTTTTCTTAAACTTTTTTTTCTTTTTTTTTTCTTGCTTGTACATAAAGACAAAAAAGGATCCCAAGTTTTATCTTTTTTTAATTACATTAATATAAAAAAAGGAATCATAAAAAACTTTGCTTGAAAAAATACTGGAAGAAATAAAAGCAATTTTGAAAGAAAAGTGACGAACTGTGATCTTTTGTTTTATCGTATTACAATGACAAAGTGTCTGTTGGTTATTGGCTGATATTTGTACTATAATCAATCAGAATTGATGATTCATGATTTAATTTGCCTGTTTATTGGGAGGAATTTTGATACATCATTAATTTATTATAATATATAAGTGGGGAAAAAAAAAAAATATATATATATATATATTTATATTTTTATATTGTTATATTTAATAGAACATCTTGAATGAACTTTATGATTTAAACTTTATACTACTAAATATAAATGGCCATCGTGGTTACTTTTAACCGGCCTTTTATTCTGGAAATCCGACGTCCCCTTTTTTTTCTGTCTTTGCGTGATGACGTCACTTCCACTTGTACGTACAATCAGGAAGCCGGTGCCCTGTTGTGATATTTGAGGAAATCAATTCTGGGCGAAGTTCACTCGCAAAAGTGGGATAAAAATCAAAACATAAATCAGATTTCGGGGGTGAGAATGGAGGTAAGAGTAGTTGGTATTAGAAACCTTTGACTTAATAAAGATAATCACCTGTCTCTTCATACGTGATGATCAATTCTAACACACGATCTTTGGTTTTTCTGGTCGCGAGCGCATCAACCGGACATGTTTAATTTTTTGTCCCTTTTTTAATGGATCAGTTAATTCAATGTCACCTCTTCTATTTAACCCTTTAACGATCCAGCCGAGTCAAACGTGTTCCTTACTCCTGTTGGTAATGTCATTGTAATCTAAATATGTAAAAGATCAACCATTCAAAAGAAGGTAAAATAAGAAGAATACATGTCAAATTAGTGATTAAGACTTTATAAATAGTCGGTGACGTAACATTGTGCCACGTCAGATGCTTGTTAAAGCTATAATCATCAGCTGGAGCAAAGTTAAACTCATTTGTCTGATGGATTAAAATCCACAAGAACACAGTGACGAGCGGCTTCCGGTCGGAGCTTTCAAAATAAAATCAGGAATCATAAATGAGCGATTTTTGCGGTGACAAAAAAACACAACAGTTGTTACCAGGGTAACGGCTACACTTAATGGGGTCCAATATGTTGCTCAAAAAAGCAAAGATCTATGATTTTTCTTTTTTATACAAGTCTGTTAGACTTTTACTCTATTATTATATACATTGTTGTATAATTAGTACAACATTTTAATCTCTTAATTTAAATTGAGACTAAAAACTCAAACATACTAGATTTTCTGCCGAAATAATCACTAACATCTGTGATAAACCCACTGATGATCGTTCTTGACTTCAATGTAATCAATGCGGGATCAAACAACTGCCCCAAAGCTCCAGATCCCCCAAAACCTCAGGTCAATTAGAGTTTACTAATTTGATTGCAATTTTTTTCGGGACTTTGCACCATATATAAATAAAGTATCATCTAAGGTGGGTCCTAAATTATTACCTTTTAGCCGTTTAGTAGAGAAGTCCTGTTTATAAAGACTTCCATGTTGCACGGAGAAGAGAAAGTGAAGAGAAATTGTTAAGCAACAGAAAATAACAGATAAATGTAACAGATAATAGTGAAAACAAATAGCCAATGTTTGAATTAATGATTTAATAGTTTAAAAAAATAGTTAATGTTTGAATTCATGGTTTAATAGTTAAAACAAATAATCAATGTTTGAATTAATGATTTAATAGTTTAAAGAAATAGTTAATGTTTGAATGAATGGTTTAATAGTTAAAACACATGTTCAATGTTTGAATTAATGGTTTAATAGTTAAAACAAATGGTCAATGTTTTAATACATGGTCAAATAAATAGTAAATGTTTGAATTAATGGTTTAATAGTTAAAACAAATGGTCAATGTTTTAATACATGGTCAAATAAATAGTAAATGTTTGAATTAATGGTTTAATAGTTAAAACAAATGGTCAATGTTTTAATACATGGTCAAATAAATAGTAAATGTTTGAATTAATGATTTAATAATGAAAACAAAAAGTCAATGTTTGAATAAATGGTTAAATAATCAAAACACACATTTACTGTTTGAATAAATGGTTTGAAAAAGAAAAAGAAAGAAAAAAAGTCAGCTATCTGATTTTATTTTGAAACGCGTCTGGCTTCCGGTGTTGATCCTCTTCCGGTCCTTGGATCCGTGTCTCTGGATCCATTGAGCATCCTGGCCCGGGCCGACGCGCAGCGACCCCTCGCTCTGCGTTCCTCCTCCTGTCAGACACCTTGAAAGCGACCGCTCGGTTTCTGTGTGTGTGTGTGTGTGCGTGTGCGTGCGCGTTTCCAGACCTCTCGAGCAGCCGCAACACTTCATCCGTGAAACGTTCGCTGAGTCCGTTAAATGAATGTGTTACGTTCGCGGACGGGCGGACAAACGAGCTCCGGGCTTGTTCGCGACGCGCTGCAGCGACAGCAGCTTTGCGTCAAAGCCAGCTAACGCTACACCGGGGGTAGGACCGGTCCGGTCAGCAGCCACGTTACTACCCGCCTCGGACGGCGAGCCAAGCGGACGAGGCTATTTTGGGACCCCGGACACACACACACACACACACACACACACACACACACACGTGCTCCGCGTGAGCGAGCTCAACATCTGTGCGAAAGCTGTCAGTTGTTTGTCGGCTTCACACGAGACGCGGTGGGACTCGGTGTCTCGTGGGTTTCGGCGTTTCCACCCACGACTTCAACCCCTGCGCTCCCTTTTTTATTTTTAAACATAGTGGGGACAAAATAGTACATTTCGGTTAATTGCGCAACGTCTAGGGGCCTCATAGCGGACATATGAGGCCCGGTTAAAAAAAAGAAAAGATGGACCTGAATTTTTACTCTGACTTGACGGACGGAACCGGGCCGCACGACGGGGATCCGGAGTTCCTGGACCCGCAGTCCTTCAATGGATTTGACACTGACAGCAAGGTGACTCCTTCCTCAAAGGGCCACAACGTTGCATACAGGCGTTGAATATTCTAACTCGCTAATGAGGGTCGTGAACGCACCGCAAGTGTTCATGTTGCTTTGTTGTGACTATTATGAAACGTGCTTCTTCTGAGTGTGTTTTTTAATATCCAAAGAGGAGGATGGAGTCTGTTTTTTTTTTTTAGACTATAGGGGCAACATTTATTCTTTCCTTCTACATTAATACTTAATCTTTTTTTTGTGTGCATCTATGTTTCAGTTCCCTGGAGGCAGTGACAGCTACCTGACCATCTCCGGGTCCAGCCATCCCTTCCTCTCCTCCTCAGAGGTAGGCCTTGACATCTAGATTCATATGACAGGTATTTGTTTTGTTGGTTTATTGCTCTGCAGACCAAACATGTGAGTCACAGAGATGCTTTCATGCCCTGGCACAGTAATGGGACGTAAGAGGATTTACCTGAGAACTAAACATGGATCACTCGCATCAGCCGAAGCCCAACTTTAATGTGTATAGTTTTATATTTATATGATGTATTTAAAGAAATCCCTGACTGTTCAACGGCACTCACTGCTGTTTCCACGCCTTAAATCAAAGCTGTATCCTCTCGTATCGATGAGTTGTGACCAAAGATGGATTCTTACTTTAATTTAAATAATTTATCGCGGCCTGAAGAGGTAAACGTGTCCATTTAATTCACAAGAAAAACATCCCGAATATGTCAGAGGCTGCATTTTGTTATTTTATAATAGCGAGATGTCTTCGTAAATAAAGTCGTGCCGCGGTGGGCTGAATATTTTCTTTTGTCTTCAACGATTTCAGTTTTTTAAAATGGTTTAACGAGGTTCATCAAAGATCACCAGTTATGAATGTCTCAGGATGAATGGAGGCTTTGCTCTGTGACTTGAATGTAAAAGTAATTTATTCGAGGCACAAACTGTTTTTAAATCAACCGTGGCCTCAATAATCTCATTTAATACCCAGCAGTCGGCTAATTATATATTTTTAGCATTTCAACTGTGTTGATATTTGATTTTTATCTACAAAGTGAGGCTCTGTGCGACCGAGCGTCAGCGCCACGAGTAACGCATGAAAGCGGCTTCACCGTGACATTTATAATCAATGCACTTTATGACAGTCACATTTAAATGTCCCATTAAACCCACTGGCCTCGCACGACCTGCTGCTGGAGAATGAATCATTTATAAAATATATATTTATTAATGTCACCACCCCTCACGCTCAAATTCAGACTTTTCTTTATTTTTTTTCTTTCTCTAAAAAAAATATAATAATAGTGTCATTTAGGAAGCAAGCTTTTTTTCTTCTTCTTCAGTGAATCATCATCATCATCATCATCATCATCATCATCATCATCATAAATAACTGCACAGATGACTCATCTAGAGAGTTATCACAAAGATGTGATGGTGGATGTTCCTGTGGAAAAGTTCAGTATTATTTGATCAGAATAGAGATTAACGTTACGATCGGAGGGCAGCTCTGATCTCATGTGAATAAAGATGTTAAAGAGTTCCCATGATGCAACGGCAGAGCATCCATAAAGTATTAGCATCCATAAAGTATTAGCATCCATAAAGTATTAGCATCCATAAAGTATTAGCATCCATAAAGTATTAACGTTCATACTTCATGAGACACGAGAGGAAACGTGTTAATAGAGCCGTGATCTTCACTCATCGTAGTAAAGAGCCAACTGATGAGTCTTCTTCTTCTTCTCTCCTCCTCCTTCTTCTTCTTCTCTCCTCCTCCTTCTTCTTCTTCTTCTTCTTCTTCTCTCCTCCTCCTTCTTCTCTTTCTCTCGCGTCTCCTTCCTCTCTTCCTCTCGTCTCCTTCTTCTCTTCCTCTCGCCTTCTTCTTCTCTTTCTCTCGCCTTCTCCTCTCCTCCTTCTTCTCTTCCTCTTGTCTTCTCCTTCTTCGCTTCCTTTCGTCTTCTTCTTCTTCCTCTTGTCTTCTTCCTCTCCGTCTTCTTCCTCTCGCCGTCTCTTTCTCTCTTCTCCTTCTTCTTCTCTCCTCCTTCTTCTTCTCTTCCCCATCGTCTTCTCGTTGTTCTTCTCTTCCTCTCTTCTTCTCTTCCCCATCGTCTTCTCGTTGTTCTTCTCTTCCTCTCTTCTTCTCTTCCTCTCGCCTTCTCCTTCTTCTCTTCCTCTCGCCGTCTCTTTCTCTCTTCTCCTTCTTCTTCTCTCCTCCTTCTTCTTCTTCTCTTCCCCATCGTCTTCTCGTTGTTCTTCTCTTCCTCTCTTCTTCTCTCCTTCTCCTCCTCTTCTCTCCCCCCAGACCTTCCACACTCCCAGCCTCGGCGATGAGGAGTTTGAGATCCCCCCCATCTCGTTGGATCCGGACTCGGCCCTCACGGTGTCCGACGTGGTTTCTCATTTCGGGGAGCTGTCGGACTCGGGCCCCTCGGGCAGCGTGGTCGTCCCCGGCAACGCCGTGGTGGAAGGGGACGACCCGTCGTTCGCCTCCACCTTCGTCAACGCCCCCTCCCAGGGCCTGGAGCACCTGAGCCTGGGCGCCATCGCCCAGTCGGGAGGCAGCGCTCTGCTGGGCTCGTCGCTGGGAATGGTGAGGAGGCGTCCGCGCCGTCGTCTCGGGAATCGAACCGCCGGTCGCGCTCACCCTTTTTTTAAAAATTTTTTTTTTTATCTCGACCCACCAGGATCTCGGCCATCCCATCGGCTCCCAGTTCAGAAGCTCGTCCCCGGTGACCATCGACGTCCCGCTGGGCGACATGAGCCACGGCCTGCTGGGCTCCAGCCAGCTGACCACCATCGACCAGGCCGAGCTCAGCGCCCAGCTGGGGCTCGGCCTGGGGGGGGGCGACCTGCTGCAGCGGCCGCAGTCGCCCGACAACCCGCTGTCGGCCACCGCGTCGTCGCCCACCAGCTCGCTGCAGGACGACGACATGGACGACTTCAGACGGGTGAGTCGACGAGCCTCCAGATGCACCACAAGCGCTCAGTGTTTTAAGACAAAGCTCAACATGTTTACGTCTCGTTTTGATTCAACGAGACGTAAACTTATGTGTTATATTAAATATATATTTTAGATGGCCGGACATAACGCCAACATTGTTGAAATATGAAAAATATGTATGAATGTAAACCGACTTTAGTGACCGCTCTTTTCTTTCTGCACCTTTTCATGTGCTTTAAAAGTTGAGTACATGTTGAGATTAAAGAACGAGAATTGTTTTAAGTAGACCATTGCTGTCCTTTTTGCAAACATGTATTTCCAACTTGGTGAGTTATAAACGCTCGGTTATCGAAACAGAATTCATACACAACAAGTTTTCAGGTGTTTTAAGACGCCGTTTGATTTAAAAACGGCACAATTTGAGCAATTTGCATAAAAAAAATCTCACTTTTATAACCTTTTTTTTTTTTTTAGATTCAACAAGATGTAAACTTGTATATTATATGAAATGCATTTTTTAGATTGCTGGACATAACGCCAACATTGTTGAAATATGAAAATCAACCGACTTTAGTGACTCCTCTTTACTTTCTGCACCGTTTTCTGTGCTTTAAAAGATTAAATAATAAGAATTAGCACAGACTAAGTGGACCAGTCTACCTGAGAAACTCAAAACCGCCAAAAAATAGGAGCTCCTTGGTTTCCACTGCCGAAAACTTCTATACAAAACTGATTTTAAAATAACCGATTGGTTCCTGCAATGAGTTTCTCGTCCCGTGAGCAGGTTCTTTAGAAGAGCAGCACCTTGGTGAAGGTGTTCTTGACTCTAACCCCTCCCCCCCCCATCAGAGCGTCCTGGTGGAGTCTCCCGTGTCTCTGGCCGTCTCTCCCGGGGTCATCTCCCTCGACCCCTCCCTCTCCGACTGCCTGCTCGCCGCCCCGACCTCCAGCGCCTCGCCGGCCGTCCGCCGGAAAGCAGGGAAGGCGGGCAAAGCGGGGAAGGCGGGGAAAGAGGAGAAAGACCCCAACGAGCCTCGGAAACCCGTGTCGGCCTACGCCTTGTTCTTCAGGGACACGCAGGCGGCGATTAAAGGACAAAACCCCAACGCCACGTTCGGAGAAGTGTCGAAGATCGTGGCCTCCATGTGGGACAGCCTGGGGGAGGAGCAGAAACAGGTGAGGGGAAGCGCTGCCTCGGCCATCCCTCGGTCCGTCTTTTCAGCTGCTGAACTGTGACTCCGGTGGATTTGAGCTCGGCTCAAAGGGAAATGCGCGCGACTCATTTGTTTTTCTCCTTCAGGTTTACAAGAGGAAAAACGAAGCGGCGAAGAAGGATTACCTGAAGGCGCTGTCCGAGTACCGAGCCGGCAAGAACTCTCAGGTGAGTTGTTGGAAACGTTTGTTTTGATACACGGCCACGCCCTGTTTTCTGTTTTTAAATATATATATACGGTCATGGAAAACCTGGAAAAGTCATGGAATTTTAAAATGGTTATTTCCAGGCCTGGAAAAGTCCTTAAATAAATAAAATCCCAATTTTTTTTTTTTTTCTAAAAGTCATGTAAATGTGTTATATTCATGTGTTCATGTCGTTCATTTACGCTGAGTTTGAAATAATGAATATGCTTTTAAAAGAAAGACGCTAAAAATATAAGCAGGCATACATACAGGCATCTATATAAATGTTTATTCTTTTAACTATTGTCTCATTCATTTGTCTCACTTAAGGTTTACTGTATGCTTTGTATTCTCATTGTTAGTTTAAATACTACATTTACTCACTTTTTCATGTTTACACCCAGATTTTACAAAATGTTTGGTCATGGAAATTTGGTTTAAAGTCGTGGAAATCCATTGTTCAGAATGCGTATGAACCCTGTATATAAGTAAAATAATATATATATATCTAATATATGTTATTTAACAGCCAAAAATCTGTATTTATGCCGACATTGTGAAGTCGGAGGTGTTTCTTTTATTGCTACGGTTTCCAATAAACAACATAACGCAGTAATCTCCCTCTGACCATCGTCTTCATCGATGTGATGCCTCCTGCACGTCTTCATCGTGTCCTACCGTCCTCTCTCTAGGCCGCCGTTGAAGTCATGGACACGTCCCCGTCGCCCCTGCCGTCGGCGCTGGTTCCCGCCGTCATGGCCGCGCACGCCTCCGCCCTCGCCGCTCGCTCCACCCGGTCGCAGCACTACAACCCCGAGGAGAACACCATCACCAACATCTGCACCTCCAACATCATCCTGGACGTGCCGCAGGTCACCACGCGCTCCAAAACCAAGCCCCAACCGCCGCCGGCCGCCGCCATGCCGAACCCGCCCACCGTCGCCAAGATTATCATCAAGCAGATGCAGCTGCCCTCCGGCGCCGTGACGGTCACGGCGACGACCGCCTCGTCCTCGCCGCGCCAGCCGCCGCCGCTGCAGCAGATGCAGAGCACGTCTCTTCCGCCCCGGCTGCAGCAGATGGTGCACGCCCAGGCCCCGCCCCCTCTGCAGGCCAAGCCGCGGGGCGGCGGCGCGGCCGCGGTCGCCGCCACGGCGCCGCCGCCGCTGCAGATCAAGGTCGTCCCGGCGGCGCGGCAGGCGGAGTCCATCATCGTGACGTCGGCCGGTGAGGCGCCCACGTCGGTGTCCAACGATTTGGCGATGGAGGTGGAGCAGGCGGCGGACGTGGTGGCGGGAGGAGAGGAGGCGGCGGAGGCGGAGGAAGGGGTGAGTTATTATGCTTTTATTAAGCCCCTTATGCTCAATTTGGTTTAATTTATGTTTTTCTCGACTCCTACACAGCACTTTGTGACCTTTTGTCTGTGATGAGTGCAAAATAAATAAACCTGAACTGCATGTTTTCACCTCATGACAGTTTGATGAATACCTATTTTTTAAAAATTTTTTTTAATGTAAAATGTGTCTTTCGGCTTGTTTCGCCCCCAGATGGAGGTAGAGGTGAACGTTGCCCCCGTCCCGAGCGTGACTCCCGCCGCCAGCCGCAACATCTGTGTGCGCGTCGGCTGCACGAGGCCGGCTGTGGAGAGCCAAGACTGGGACAAGGAGTACTGTAGCAACGAGTGTGTCGCCACACACTGCAGGTGTGTGTTCACCTGCGACACGCACCGCACACCTGAGGCCCAGAGTTTTGTGAATTTAGTTCAGATTATCAGTCGGTGTGTTGTGAGTTCCTCAGATGAAAGTTTATTTATAGTTTTTCTTTTTATTTTATTAGATTTTTTTGATATTTCTTTTGTATTTCTTTTTTAAATTATTTATTCTATTTATTTATTTTGATTTATGATTTGTTGTATTTATATTTTAAATATTTTTATTTATTTTAGTTTTATTTATTTTGTATTTTTTTTCTTCATATTTGTATTTTATTTATGTGTAATCTTCGATCACTCTCGCACAATATTTTTTTCCTAGATTAATAAAGTTCTAATTTATCTTACTTTACTTTATGTTATTTAAAATTATCCCATTTTATCTATTTATTTTTAAATGAATTGGTTAATCGTTCGATCCATAAAATAGACTAAACAATTCACATTATGATGTTACATTGTAATTTAGTCAAAGTGACTGAACGGTGACAATAACCTCTCCTGTGTGTCGTCTCCTCCACAGAGAGGCGTTCATGGCCTGGTGCGCCATCCGAGGCCAGAGCGCCACCACCGTCACATAAGCAAAGCGACAAAGGGCAACGAACACACGACATGAACAGAGGAGGGAGTGAACCAGCTCGGTTATCGGCACATAGCGCTCTGTTTTGGACGCAGGAAAAGTATTTGAAAAATCACTAAAAATGTGTTTTTCTGTGAATGACACTTTCTGCACGACCGGAAAACCACAACCTCTGAATTATTGGGAAAATACTGCAAATGGGAATGACGGCTCCTGGTGAGGACACACGGACGAATAATAATACTGAAGAAAAAGGAGAACTTCCAATTTATTATCTATTGTGAATCTGAAATATGGGTTTGATAAAGAAAGAAGAAGAAAAAAAGAACATTTTATACGGACTTGTGTGTTTTTAATTGTTTGATTGGGAATCATAAGTTAATTTTAGTCATTTCAAAAAATTCCATTTCACATGTGTACAGGTACGCGCTTCCTTTACTGTCACATTGATTGATTCATCTGAGTGGAATCGAAGAAGCTTTTAATTGTTCTGCATTAATGTGCGGGTGCTTTTGGCCTTGAACTACTACTTTTAAAGATTCAACATGCGGGCGAGCGACTACGGGGAACAGCACAAACAATCTCGACGGTGCTCTGCAGTCGTACAAAAAGTGAAATGTTTAGTGGGAATCCATCTTGAGACGACGGGGAAATGAATCTGCAACGAGCTAAATGCAGTTTGTCACCTTTCTAAGGCACTTTGGGGAGCTACCATCATGCAAAAGATTTTAATTCACCCTTTAAAAACAGGTGCTAAGGTCATGCAACATAAGAGCTTTTTAAATATGTGGTGCATATTTTCTCTCGTGAGGAACATCTGTGGTTAATAAAGACGCTCTGACAACACTACTGTACCGGGGAAGATAATAAAATAGGAAAAGCTTTACTTTTTAACATGTCTGTTTAATTTAAGAACTTTTTCTTTCAGGTATGTTGCATAATAAAGGAAGGGAATGGTTGCTTCCAAAAAAAAAGAAAAAGAAATCATGTTCTCAGTCAAATGAAATAATGCAGCGGACTTGGTCTGGTTTATTGTAGATATCCTGCAAATGTTTTTAATGGTGAAATAAAATATTTTATGTTTTTAATATACATTTGGTGATGCACATTTTGGCCTCTGGATTATAGCTGGAGTGGCATTTATTGTACAGCTGATAAAGGAACAGTAACTGTATATATAATATACGCACACTTTTTTATTTTGTTAATGTATTCATAATAACTTGCATGGAAGAAGCCATCTGTTATATAAAACTAACAGTTTATATAACATTCTAAATATACTTTTTTTTAAATGTAGTTTTTTTGTAATTAATATGTAATTTAGCAAAATTACAAACATACAGTCGACAGTTCAAATGTATAGGATAAGACGGTACAAAAAAATAAATACAAAATGTTCATTAAAAACCCTCAAATTAGTCCCCAAAAGCAAGAAAGGGGTCGTTGCCCACGTGACGTATAATCAGCAGTTTCTATCGCGAGACTCACGTCAGTAGAAGCGTTTGATGACGATGGCGGGAAAACCCACCGTGGCGGGAAAAAAAGCAGCGTGGTCAATACAAGGCAGGGGGCGCTGCTGCGGCTCCGCAAATAACACGAGAATGCGCCACAAAACCATTACATTCAATCACTAAGTAACAAAATCAGGAAGACAAGAATTCCCCGATGAGTGAGACTTTAGTCCATCGTGTCTCTTGGTCCCGTTGTTTAGGGTCACGCGAGGAGTTTATGCGGACGCCATCATGGTTTTAAATATCGTTTGTTAATTGTAAAAGCTGATATGTGCAGACTCTGAGGGGGAGGGAGAGGCGAAGGAAGCAAAGGAGAAAGGAAAGGAGGAGGGACCGAGGACTTAATTATAACAGATTGGTGTGTGCGTGGTTGCGAGTGTGGCGTAAAGCCAAATTACAATACATTTTAATAATTTATCGTATTTTAATCGAGAGATTTCTTAGAAGGCTCTTTTTGGGTGTCTTTTTTTTTTTTGTACATTTCTCCTTCTCTTCAGTGGAAAAGGCCTCTGTGGGGAAAATATAAGGGAGCTAGCACAGCAGGACTGGTAGTGGCCCGTGGACCTCGACAGGCGTGGAGAGGAAGAAAGTGCGTTATTGTTAGTTGACACTCATCATCATCATCATCATCCGGCCTGCTTGAGAAGCGAAGCCGGGAGCTGGAGTTTGCAACAGAGGACTCACCATGGCGGTAAACCTGGACAAGGACGCGTACTACCGCCGCATCAAGAGGCTGTACAGCAACTGGAAGGTGAGGAAAACGAACGGGCGGTTTGAGGCGCGTGACGGCCGTTGGTCGTCCGCCGGGCTTCACTTTAACCAGGAGGAGGAAAGTGACCCGTGCGGGAGGCAACGTTACCAAAAAAACGGCTACGTTAGCCGCGTTTTTCTCCCCCAGCGAGGGGGCTGTGTTGTCGGCGTGAGCGGTGCCGACAACCAGGCCTCAGCCTCCACATTCAAACCCGCTTTATTCACACTCAAACTTGCTGTTTTCTTCCCCAAATGGACGCGTTTTCAGTCTCTTGTCACAACATACTCCAAGCTAACTCATGTTCCACGTTAGCTAGTGAGTTTGCCACAAGCTAACTCGCTAGCCGAGCTAAAATGTGTCCGTGAGCCGAGCGTGTGTGTGTTTATTTTACCAATATATCGTGTTAAACTGGTCCCAGAAACACAATGTACCGCACAGGGGTGTCTGACCGTTGGCTGCCAACGAGCCTTTGGACGTTTTATGTCAGTGAATGTCAGATTGTAGTTTGTAACGGTCGCTCCACGCTAATGCTAGCTGTTAGCTTATAACTAGCATGAATATGTCCCGGTAACATGTGCAGGATGTCTGGGAACCACTTTCTCTGAATTATGACTCAACGTTACCGTATGGCTAATTTATTAAGGTATTAAACTCATTGGAAGTTTTAACTTTTAGCATTCACTTGGTTATTGGAGTCCAATTATACAAATGAGCCCATTAAGGAGCGCTTTGTTCGCGTTAAAAGTCGTTTAAAGACTTAACAAAAAAAACAGCTCTTTGTGTCTTGATGGCCCCCCAGGGTGCTGCCAGGTGATGCAGCTTCAGGTGCTGGTTTTGCGGTTTCAAATCTACTTTTCAGTGATGCTAACACGACTGGACTGGCTGGCTTCACTCAGGTTATTCATGTCACACCTGAAGCACTCTTTGTCTTGGGGGTGATTTTAGGACAAAGTAGAAGCAACTAAAAATGTGTTTTTGTAATTCTGTTAATTTATTTTTAAGCATAACATCAAATGACGTGCTTTTGCTTTTTTTTTTGTTTCCCAGAAAGGAGAAGATGAGTTTGGCAAAGTTGATGCCATCGTGGTGTCCGTCGGCGTGGACGAGGAAATCGTGTACGCCAAGTCCACGGCCATTCAGGTGAGAGCACCCTGCAGGGTGCTGATGAGGTCACCCAGGGTGCTGATGCGGTCACCCAGGGTGCTGATGCGGTCACCCAGGGTGCTGATGCATTCAGGCTCTGGATTGGGACGGGTGTCGTTGGGATTTTATCGACTCTAGAACTCTGATCGGTTCTGCTTATCGATTTTGTTTCCTTTTGATCATATTGTGAGAATAAAGAATGAATTAGGAACATAATCAACGTGCTTTATTGTTGCATGTAAACAAAGTGTTTCTTGAGCAGCCGTACAAAAAGTTTGAACGTCTTTAAAATGCAATCGCAGCTGAATTTATCGTCTGATTGTTCGCCAAATATTTTGATGAACTTAAACTAGTGTTTCACTGGCTGAAGTTAGGGTTGCACAGATGGAAAAACTCAGTGAATCTTGTTGAATTCGTCTTTATTTATTTCCCCTCAGACATGGCTGTTTGGCTACGAGTTGACGGACACCATCATGGTGTTTTGCGACACCAAAATCATCTTCCTCGCCAGCAAGAAGAAGGTGGATTTCCTCAAACAGGTGGCTATGACTAAAGGCAACGAGAACGCCAACGGTGTCCCGCCCATCACCCTGCTCACCAGAGAAAAGGTAACCTGTGTAAAGACACGGAGGTAATGGTCGAATACTCGCTGCCCTTTGTACACTTGTCCGCGCATGATTTTATCATATGAGGGTGTGAACAAACTTTCTGTGTGTATTTCTTGTCAAAGTAAATCGGGTTCTTAATTGCCTTTTTGGTGTCGCGTGCCTCTCAGAATGAAAGCAACAAGGCGAACTTCGACAAGATGATCGAGGCGATCCGAGGCAGCAAAGAGGGCAAGACGGTCGGCATCTTCAGCAAAGACAAATTCCCCGGAGATTACATGAAGAGCTGGAACGACACCATCACCGCCGATGGGCTGGTGAAGGTAACAAAGATGTCACTTGAAGTTGCACTTTTTTTTCTGTCTTGTATCTGTAGTTTGGTCAACAACTTCCCCTTTTTTTTCTTTTCCATTTCTTTTACCTGCAGGTCGACATCAGCGCTGTGGTCGCGTACACGATCGCGGTGAAGGAAGACGGAGAGCTGTCCCTGATGAAGAAGGCCGCCGCCATCACCAGCGAGGTTTACTCCAAGTTCTTCAAGGAGCGCGTCATGGAGATCGTCGACGCAGACGAGGTGAGGAGGAGGAAGAGCTGAGGGTTTGTGTCCTGGCATTATAGGCGTTTTAACTGCTCGGTGGCCACAGAACCGATGTCCAGTCGCTTACGTCGTATCATTTTCACGTAGCTACGAGCAGCAAAGTTGGAAAAAAACGCAGGTATCAGCCTCCTTGATTTAAGGTATCTCACACTTGATTTGATAAAACAAAACACAACCTCCTGGCAGTTGCATTGATAGAAACTGTATGCTCTTAGTTTGCATCTGCTTTCAATTAATATTGACTTACAAGCAGCTAAATTAAATGATGTGTGAACACCTTTCAGTCTGAATAATTGGAGGTTTTTCTGTTCCTTAGCATTCATACTGACCTTCATATCTTTGCTTGAATAACTGAGCGCTTTTCAAATAGACGTAGTCAATAAGAGCCAGGATCTTCTCCAGCAGAACATTTCTCTGTTTAAAATGTGTGTGTGTGTGTGTGGTAAAAATCCAGAGTCTTCATTCCCGTCTCGTCGTCTTCCCCCAACAGAAAGTGCGGCACAGCAAACTGGCGGAGTCGGTGGAGAAGGCCATCGAGGAGAAGAAGTACCTGGGCGGCGCGGATCCTTCCACGGTGGAGATGTGTTACCCGCCCATCATCCAGAGCGGAGGGAACTACAGCCTCAAGTTCAGCGTCGTCAGGTAGCTCCCCTCACCTGAGCGGAGACACGGTGATATGTTTTTAACATTGAAGCTGTTGGTAATTGTGTAAAAAAAAAAAAAAACCTTTTTTTATTTTTCTGGTTCAACACCTCCTGAAAATATATTTTAACTAATGCAACTAAATAATTGTAACTCTCCTTTTTCAAATAGAAAACATTTATGTTTATAATTACATCTTTTTATTATACTTTTAATTCACAATCTCCTAAAGACCAAGAATATATATTCAAATTGCTTATTTTACACTTTAAGAACCCAAAATATTCAGTTTATTATCATATTAGAATAAGAAAAGCCAACATGTTAAGGTTGAGAATGTGGAACTGGGGACTGTTTGTCATTTTTGCTGAGAAATGACAAAATCTAATATAAAAAAAAAATATATATATATTTATTTATTTAAAAAAATGGTTGACCAAATAATACGTTTTAGCTTAAAACACGTTTTTAAAGCTACTTCTACAAGATGGTTATCCTAGCTTAGCATAGACTAGAAGCGTGAAAACGGAAAACAACCGAAAGACAAACGTACATTTTGACCCTGGCCCTCATTAACGGCCACGCCCCCTTTTTCTGTTCCAGCGACAAGAACCACATGCACTTCGGGGCCATCACGTGTGCCATGGGGATCCGCTACAAGTCATACTGCTCCAACCTGGTGCGCACCCTCATGGTGGACCCGCCTCAGGAGATGCAGGACAACTACAACTTCCTGCTGCAGGTGGAGGAGGAGCTGCTCAAGCACCTCAAGCACGGTGCGTTCAGGAGCATGCCGGCAGCGTGGGAGCTAACGATTGTATTGATTTATTGCCGCGAAAAATGTCGCAACTTTGTGTTCAAAATGTTTGTTTAACTCGAACAGTTCAAAGCGCAAAGATTGTCCTAAGAAGGAAGAGGCTTGAGACGTCAAATCTTTGGCTTTTTGGGGCTAAAAAAGGACTAAAATATATGATTTAGAAATATTTAATGAGAATAAATCCACTTGGTTCTATAATAAACAGAAGTAATGATTATTACAAGCACATGTGGCAAATATAGGTTCAGTACCTTTGTGCGTTTTGCTGTTTTTCTAAACATTATTTCTTGTTTGCAGGTGTAAAAATCAGCGAGGCCTACAGCGCGGTCCAGGAGTACGTGAAGAAGGAGAAGTCGGAGCTCGTAGCAAAACTGACCAAAAACCTCGGGTAGATGCACACATTTGGCACGTTTTTTTTTTATTTCACATTTACACACTTGGCTCATATCTTTGTTTTGTTTCTTCTCGTCTTTTGTAGCTTTGCGATGGGAATTGAGTTCAGAGAAGGCTCCTTGGTGTTGAACTCTAAAAACCAGTACAAACTTAAAAAAGGTGAGCACTCTCCACATTGCGCTTTAACATCGAGCGACTGCGTCTCAAAAGTGCAATCGCGTCATTGTTGACTGCGTCTCCTCCAGGCATGGTGCTGAGCGTCAGTTTGGGTTTCGCTGACCTCGTGAATAAAGAAGGCAAGAAGGACGAGCAGAAGAAGTACGCCCTGTTCATCGGCGACACGATACAGATCAACGAGGTAAGGAGCGCCTTCGACGCCCACGCGAGCGAGTTTCTAGCGTTGAGGTCACGGCGCTCGATTATGCAACTTATTGATCGCAACCTGAAATGTTTCCGTAACAGGAAGACGCCGCCACGATACTCACACCCGTCAAGAAAAAGATCAAGAACGTGGGCATCTTCTTGAAGGTACAAACAAACAAACGAGTGTAAGCTGAACAGTTGGGTCATCTATTTTTCTGTATTTCTAAAAGGGTTTGAAGCGACGCTTGTAGATCCGTATTCACGGTCAGTTTTCCTTTTTTATTAATGGAAACGAACCCAATAAATGTAACAATATAATCGTTTTCAACACTTCTGGATGTCTCCAAACTGTATTTTGCGCCACAGGTTGGCAGTAGCTACCTGTATGTGAGGTGTGCAGGTCACTGACTTCCTGCTAATGTTTCACAATAAAAGCCTCGTTAGGAAATAAAAGCATATCAGGGCTTTTTAAAAGTAGTTTGAAGCGTAATGCAGAAAATAAGCAAATCCACTAAAATACGAGCAAATATCCTTCAAAATAAAGTCCTCTGCAAGTATTTAAAGCCCCTGCTTGAGAATTTAGGATATTTCATTGACATCAGTCGTGCTTTAAGAGTTACCCGGTAGCTGTATCTGTGATTACTCTTCGCTTTGGGGACGTTTATCAGCTGTAATGTTACAAAATCGGCGCCAACGTTGGTTCTTTTTTTCTTTGCTCCTCAGAATGACGATGAGGACGACGACGACGAGGAAGATGGGGACGATGCGGAGGAGCTGCTGGGGAAAGGCGCTCGCAGCGCCGCCCTGCTGGCAGACAGAACCAGAGTAAGTGTGTCTGTGTCGCGCGGTTCGATATCTGACTGGTGATCAGTGTTTATTTGGCACTTTGACCGAGTGTTGGTAACTAAGAGTGTTGTTTTTGTGCTCTACCAGCTACTTGGGAAGGTAAGTATTCACTGTTTTATTCTCAAGTCTCATCGGCTGATCTTACTTAGCTTACTGATCGGGGAGAAGTTGTCGTCCTTTGTTTTTTTCGTTCTCGTTTTCTTTCTTTTGTGTGTGTTTTTTTTTTTTTTGAAATTTTTTTAATATATTTTTCTGACCATCCAAAGCCGTGTAACACATGTCCACATTCTGCATGTGTTTTTATATACATTTTATGTTCCTCCATCCCTGTGTACAAGAATAATAATAATAAGCGTTTGTGTGTACGATCACTCAGTCGTGTCTGTTGTCCAACCTAGAACGAGATGACGGCGGAGGAGAAGAGGCGGGCTCACCAGAAGGAGTTGGCGAACCATTTGAACGAGGAAGCCAAGCGTCGTCTGACGGAGCGGCAAGGAGATAATCAGATTCAGAAGTGAGTGTCGGACATCGTCGCCTCCCGTGTAACTCGAATGCGTTCGCCTGTAATCCTCCTCTGAGAAGTAGAGAACACAAGGACACGTTTGAGATGGTTCCATTAGGGTGGCAGCCTTTTGTATACTGCTCTTACTTCATGATTACAATGTCCTGATTATGTGGACGGCCACGGATTATTAATGAACCACAAATGTTCCCACGCAGCCGCCACTGGAATCAATTATGACTGGTATAATGCTATTATCGGTGTAGCCGGATCTTTATCTGCAGCTCTGCTGAAATGCCACGTTTAAAACGAATGAACCGACGTGCAAATGTTCATTTTTTAGCTTTATTTTTCCTAATTTTACTGTCTTATATCTTTTATGTATTGTGTTTTGTTCTTTCTGTTTGTCATTTGCGGGTAAATATGTGTGTGTGGGTTTAAGTTGTGTGTCTTATGTCAGCTGGATGCTTGAGGTTTGAGACAATTATAGGATTTCACATTAAACGTTGATAAAAAAGGATCACAGTAATTGTATTTGGTAACTTTTGTATCCTCTTAAAGTGGTTAAATTAATTGTAAGTTGCTTAATAAGTGCCTAAATGATGCCCGAAGAGAAGAGTAGGCAATAAAGCCACGCATGTAATTCAGTTTTTGTTGATTAATTGAGTTCTTCTTTTCCTCTCCAGGGCCAGAAAATCCAACGTGTCCTATAAGAACGTGTCCCAGATGCCGAGAGAAAAGGACATCCGAGAAATGAAGATCTTCATCGACAAGAAGTACGAGACCGTCGTCATGCCGGTCTTCGGTATCGCCACGCCGTTCCACATCGCCACCATCAAGGTACTAGACCCCACCTGTCCACCAGCTTTCTGTTCGTTCCCCTGGACTCTTTCTATATAAAGACTGTGTCCCTCTCTGTAGAACATCAGTATGTCCGTAGAAGGCGACTACACGTACCTGAGGATCAACTTCTACGTCCCCGGCAGCTCTCTGGGGCGGCAGGAGGGAAACATCTTCCCCAACCCCGACGCCACGTTCGTTAAAGAAATGTGAGTCTGAACTATTTGCAAAGTGATATAAGAAAACGTTCTGAACTTCCAGTCCAGTCTCTTATATAGTCAAACTCATTTATCCCGCTAAAGGATGTACATCACGATACATAGCATGTCTTCTGGTCGTTAAATAGTGTTTATAAAATAACCACATGGTTCAACTTTATTTTGTTTACTCGTGTGGGAATTAAATACTTGACTGAAAAGTATTTTAGTAAGATAGAATCAGATGATCCTTTATTAGTCCCGCAGTGGGGAAATTGCAGAATTACAGCAGCAAGAGATGGTAGTAAAATAAAAAACAAGTAATAAATATAAGTAAACAATAATCCACAATAGCACTAGTGTGTGTGTGTGTGTGTATGTATAAATGATAAACAAGTATTTACAATTTTTTTTTTTTTGTTATATTCCACCAGTTAGTGACCAAAAAGTGATTGAAGTGTTTTGTTTTTAGCTCAGTTTGTTGTGTAGTCTGACAGCAGCAGGGAGGATTTAGTGCAAATATTTAAATATTTCACGTCCCATTTTCTTTGGTGTGTGTGTGTGTGTATACACACTCGTACTTCTATCAATTTAGAAGATTGAGTATGACATCATCTCGATACATGATTTCCCCCTGACAACCATCCCACTGAAAGGTGATAAATTATCGCCCAGCTCTAGAAACGGGGTGCCCAAATTTGAAGTAATGGCTGGACTCCATGATTCCTCATTAGTTTGAGTTTTTCAGCAAAACTTTAGTCTCAACAAAAGTTGCACCTTCAACTGAAGAGGGAGCAACTAGTCAGAGAAATGTGTTGCGTGTTAAAATGTCATTGGTTTGATTGGTGATGAGGGTATTGAGTTGCCCTTGAAGGGTGTTTTTGTCTTATTCATCCGTCTCACTCGCTCACAATCTGCACCGTTCCCTCCTCCCTCGCTTCCTCCTCCTCTCAGCACGTACCGAGCGTCCAACCTCAAAGCTCCCGGCGACCCGTCGGTTCCCTCCACCAACCTGCAGAACGCCTTCCGCATCATCAAGGAGGTGCAGAAGCGCTACAAGACGCGGGAGGCCGAGGAGAAGGAGAAGGAGGGCATCGTCAAGCAGGACTCGCTGGTCATCAACCTCAACCGCAGCAACCCCAAGCTCAAAGACCTCTACATCCGACCCAACATCGCCCAGAAGAGGATGCAGGGCTCGCTGGAGGCGCACACCAACGGTGGGACGAGGCGCCTCTTGGGACGAATGAGTGACGCTGAAACACGCGCTCAGTTTTCAATAGAAACTCTCCTTCTTCTTCTTCACAGGTTTCCGTTTCACGTCGGTCCGCGGCGACAAAGTTGACATTCTTTACAACAACATCAAACACGCCATTTTCCAGCCGTGTGACGGCGAGATGATCATCGTCCTCCACTTCCACCTCAAGGTAGCGTCGTTGCTTCACCGATGCCATGCAGTCACACGTTTTTAGAATGATCTTTTATGTTCAAGTACAACTTTTTTTTTTTTTGTCGTCGTCGTCCAGAACGCCATCATGTTCGGTAAGCGGCGCCACACCGACGTGCAGTTCTACACCGAGGTCGGGGAGATCACCACCGACTTGGGCAAACACCAACACATGCACGACCGGGACGACCTGTACGCCGAGCAGATGGAGCGCGAGATGAGGCACAAGCTCAAGTCGGCCTTCAAGAACTTCATCGAGAAAGTGGAGACGCTGACCAAAGAGGAGCTGGAGTTCGAGGTGCCCTTCAGAGACCTCGGGTGAGTGGAGCCACAAGAGAAACTGTGACGGAGGAAGAGGAACGCTCAATACCCGTCTGATCGTCTTGGCTCTTTTTGTTTTCTAGCTTCCAGGGCGCCCCCTACAGGAGTACCTGCCTGCTCCAGCCCACGTCCGGGTCCCTCGTCAACACCACTGAATGGGTGAGTGGGCCCACTGGACAGAAACACACTAACATCTGGCTTTTGTCTTTGGGGAAAGTTCATTACTGGACACATTATTATTGGTTGGGAACATTGTCTGCCTGAAACGTGTGAGAGTGGCGAGTTGCGTAGAGGCCAAGAGCGGTATTGCAGACAGATGGAGATTTCAATTATAGCTCGCAACAAAAAAAATTGGGTTGGGGGGTGGTGATCATAGGGAATACACCTTTTTTATTTAATGTTCATGTTTTTGTTGTTCGATGAAAGAATAAAGTTCTACTCACAAAATGTCATTTTTAAAAGTTGTATTATACATGTTTGCGTGCATGTCTGCTTATGACAAGGTAAATACAGTTAAATTACCCCAACATTTCCAGTTTATTCCCGTGGAAAGTTTCCAACTTTGAATATTCCCGGAATTTTGCAACCCTAATTCAATACAATCAAAGGAATGTCACTATTTATTGTAATATGCTCTCCTCAAAGCCACCTCACTCCAGCACCAACTAAATTAAACTGATCTAACCCGTCTGTCGGTCTTCCCACCGTTCCAACAATTAGATGTGAAAAGAAACCGCCGTTATTTGCGCTCTTTAAAGCTCCCAGACTCCATTGACAGAAACCATTTTTACCTCGTTGGAACTCGACAGAATCGAGATCCGTTGTTTGATAAACAGCAGCTCTGGTTTGGGAGTTTGAAGAAGGGACTGAATAAGTAACTGTTGTATAATAATAATAATGCATTTTATTTGGAGGCGCCTTTCAAGGCGGACGTCTTTCTACCCAATTTTGGTAGAAAGGAGTTGGCGTTGATGCACGAGTCACTTCAAAACCTTCTGGAACATGTTCAGAAACTGTGCAGTAAGGTCGTTTAACTCTGGTGTATAGATAAATTACTCTTTAAATAAAGTTATCGTCTTTTCAACAAAACATTAACAAATCAGCTGTGAATTTAAAATGTATTGTTGGTCCTATTTTAAAATAAAAATGCATGAATTCATAAAACTGTTTAATAACTATGAATATTGACTGGTTTGTGTGCAGCCCCCGTTCGTGGTGACCCTGGACGAGGTGGAGCTGGTCCACTTTGAGCGCGTGCAGTTCCACCTGAAGAACTTCGACGTGGTCATCGTCTACAAGGACTACAACAAGAAGGTCACCATGATCAACGCCGTGCCCGTCAACTCCCTCGACCCCATCAAGGAGTGGCTCAAGTAGGATCTCATTTTGAAATGCCAGCCGCTTCTTTACACGCGCAGCGCTCCGGTTTAATCGAATGCGTTCCGTCTCCATCAGCTCGTGTGACATCAAATACACGGAGGGAGTCCAGTCCCTGAACTGGACCAAGATCATGAAGACCATCGTGGACGACCCCGAGGGCTTCTTCGAGCAGGGAGGCTGGTCTTTCTTGGACCCGGAGGGCGAGGTACGTTCGGCGCTTTTTCCTCCTCCGTCGCGACTTTAGACAAACGCGTTTGCGTCGCCCTCACGGCGTCTTGTTTCGGTCTCAGGGAGACGGTGCGGAGGAAGATTCGGAGTCCGAAATGGAGGATGAAACGTTCAACCCGTCTGCAGACGACGACGAGGAGCAGGAGGAGGAAGACAGCGACGAGGACTACAGCTCGGACACGGAGGACTCCAGTAAGATTGTCTTTTTTTTTTTAAGTGTTTTACTACGGTTCAGGCGCAAGTTTTCATTCGAATAAAAATGTTGAATTCGTGTCGGAAACGTCTGACGCGATGTGGAGAATCTCAGAGTCCAATAGTTTCATCGGCGCCGTCGTCTGCTTCGATTTGTAGATTTCAGCGGCGGCGACGAGTCGGAGGGCAGCGAGGAGGAGAGCGGCAAAGACTGGGACGAGCTGGAGGAAGAAGCCAGGAAAGGTTTGTAGATTTAACACATTTATAATCCTCCATGACTTTTTCCTCAAAACCTCAACTGTTGGTATTTATCTTACTGTGTTTAACGCGTTGTGTACTTTGTTGTGGTCAGCTGACAGAGAGAGCCAGTACGTGGAGGAGGACACCACCACCGCCAGCAGCAACAAGAAGAGGAAGAGCCGCCCCTCAGCGCCCAGCAGCGCGCCCAGCAAGAAGAAGCGACGGTCCTAAAATGTCTTTCTCTCTCTCTCTCACACACACACACACACACACTCGCACGCACACACACACACACACACACACTGCCAAACCTAGTTGACCCTTCCCTCAACCCCAACTAGCTCTTTTGACTCATACTTAAGACACACACACACACACTCGGACACACGATGTGTATATAGACGTAGACGCTCCATATTCTCGTGTCGGTCAGTGAAGTGTCATGTTGAAATGGTAAAGAACCGACACACACACACACACACACACACACACACACACACACTTCATCCATTAGCTTGTTCCTCCTTCCCTTCCTCATTCTCTTTTGTTCCCACCTCCCTCTCCATCCATCAGGGTTCCATGTTTGTGTTTGTGTGTGTGTGTGTGTGTGTGTGTGTGTTTAATTGGGTTTTTATTTGCGAGCATCGTTTATTTTCTGTTGAAAAAGATGAGTTTCTTAACTAATAATAAAAGAACAGGCTTGACGAATCCTCTGCCAAGTGTTTTTGTATAAAAGCTGAGACTCTCCACCGCGTCTTTTGTTTCATGCTCCCCGTCATGTTTCCTGTTTATTGAATTGTAGTAATAAGATTAAAAAAATGTTCTTTTTTTCTCTTTGAGGGGGCAGATAAATTTTCTGATTTCTTCTTCTTTTTTTTTTAAATTGGGGTTTGTAAACTTATGCGCACACACACACACACACACACACACACACACACACACACACTCTCCCTCACACTCGTCCTCCTCTGATCCTCTTTTCTTTTTCTTTCTTTTTTATTCTGAGTAGATTTGTTGTTGTACTGTTTAATTCTGAAAATCCTGTTTTTGTTTTTGTAATAAAATTAAAAGGAAATGTAGTTTTTTGTTTTGAATGTTCTGTTTTTCTTAAAGAGCCGGATCGTACTTCTCGACGTTATTCTGAGGTTCAATGTTTAAGAAAATGTTTCCACTTGACTTTAAATGAACCGTTTGTGGCGAGCATGTAACCCTGACTGTTTGAGGCCGTTAGTGATAGTCAGTGAACTCAATTTGTTCATATAATAATATAATCTTTCAGCCGTTTTCTTTCTTGTTGCTCCGTTTTATATCGCTCTGAATTTAAAATAATGTTTTGCTTTTGGATGTTGGTGGGATAAAACTAATTCAACAGATTTAATTAGATGCGTAATTAAATCATCTGACATTGTTGAGGAAATCAAGCTCTTAAATATACATTTAGTCTCCCGAAACTCACTTTAAAGGTGTTAACGAATATTCGGAAATTTTTATAGCATTTCTGATGAGTATCCCTTTAAATTTGGTCATTAGAGTTGTGAAACATCCAGTTTGTCGATCCTCTGGTTGAAAGACTGAATGGTATCACTCATTAGCCTCATTCAGTTTAACGCTATCAAACCATCAAATACGATGCCGTGAGTCTTCAAGTGTTATGTTTGGCATATCGTGGATATAATCTGTGGATCACAAGGATTACATCTTTGGCACAAACTTACTTCCGAAGCCGGTTTGACCTTTGACCCTGCTCGTGCACAACAGTGAAGCGAGAGACGAGGACGACTACAAAGATACAGGTGAGGAAGGCGGATATAATGCAACAAACGATCTTCCCATCCATTACCTTTTTAAACGCAAAGTTTATATCCGTTAAAGCATTCCTAGCGTTAGTGATTTAAAGCTGAAGATGAAGACTTTAATCCAGCAGCAAATAAATAAAATGTAGTGCAGTGATTTGCTCTTTGAGGGTTTTTCTGTTTTTAAATTGATGGTGTCATAATATATTGTATAGTGTCTACAGTACAGCGTTGAAAGAACTTTTTTACATTTAAACACAAAATTTACATTTTAAGATCCTTTTATTTTGGTAAAAGCAGCAAAACATGTAAAAATCAAAGCAGTGCCTTCAAAATGTTGTCAGTAAAAGTACAGTAGTATTTTTGGTAAAACAAAGTACTGTGCAGAAAAATGTTTTGTTTATATTTATTGATGTATGAATGTTTAAGCAGTATATTGCTCTTTTAACTGCTTCATAAAAGTAAATAATGCATTCTTCAAATTGCGCTTAAATGTGGTGCTCAAGTAAATGGACTGAGATCATGAGATGTAGAAATGTACGCTTGCTTCTCTTTTAGGGCGCTCGGTTCAGTGTGTGTGTGAAAAGGTGTGAAGGAAGCTGACGAGACATGAAAGGCAGACTGTCTGTCATCTTGTTCCTCGCAGGTAAATCTCACTCGGAACAAATGTTTCTCATGCGGATAGAAAAGTGGGTTGTTGAGATATGGTGTAAACAAAAGCTACGAGTTTATTGTCACACAAATACTTACCATAGTGCAGATATCTCTCTCTCTGCTGTGAATCTTTCTCTTGCACAATACAATACAAAAATGTGTTATTTTGACTAAAGATGATTTCCGTTGGACTTCAATGAACACTTCTTTCTGATCCATTTAACCATCTTCAACATGTGTCTCGCGTCCTCGTCCACAGGACTCTGCTTTCTTGGCCTCGGCCTTCCTCGTCAAATAAACTTGCTGGGAGAAATAAACCTGCTGGGGGAAAGGCCTCAGGACTGTAAAGGGACGATGGCCTGGACGGAGTGCCAGGACGGTGGTGTCTACGGAGACAGGAACTCGGATCAGGGTCAGCGCTACAGGTCTGACGTGGTCCAGTGTCTGTTGTCCCTTTTATAGACCAGATTGTTGTTCTGTAAAATATGAGACAAGACACTCCTGGTGTGGTGGCCTGTTCCTTGTTCTATTCGGTTCCACGTTACGGGACTCTGTTTCTTGACTCGCACGTTAAAAGGGTCAAATAATAACTGGAGATTTATTTTCACTTTTATCAAACTTAACAAAATCATAAGTCTAGCGTGAGTTCTAGCGTGAGTTGTAGCGTGAGGTTCTAGAGTGAGGTTCTAGAGTGAGGTTCTAGCATGAGGTTCTAGCCTGAGATCTAACGTGAGGTTCTAGCATGAGGTTCTAGTGTGAGTTCTAGTGTGAGGTTATAACGTGAGGTTCTAACGTGAGGTTCTAGATTGAGGTTCTAGCTTGAGGTTCTAGCGTGAGGTTATAAGCCTGAGTTCTAACGTGAAGTTCTAGCGTGAGGTTCTAACGTGAGGTTCTAACGTGAGGTTCTAGAGTGAGGTTCTAGCGTGAGGTTATAAGCCTGAGTTCTAACGTGAAGTTCTAGCCTGAAGCTCTAGCGTGAGGTTCTAGCCTGAAGCTCTAGCGTGAGGTTCTAGCCTGAAGCTCTAGCGTGAGGTTCTAGCGTGAGGTTCTAGCGTGAGGTTCTAGCCTGAGATCTAACGTGAGGCTCTAGAGGTTCTAGCCTGAGGTCAAAGACTGTGCCGATGTCCCGTTCTACATAAAGAAAATAAAACCTGAGATTCAGTCCCACCCCTTCATTTTATACCAGCTGATCCTCATCAGATTAATATAACATCCATTCATATGGCAAAGGAACGTCCTTAGATCACACAAATAAATGATATGACATGATTTATAATCAAAACCAAACATATGGCTCCAACACCAGGATTTTCTGAAGGACCTTTTTTTTATTTTCCTTTTTTGCAAAGGCCTCTAGATCAAAGTGCTGCAGAGAGGCAGAGCTGCGCTGCCGTTGATCTGCGCCGCCCAGACATGATGAGGTCACAGCGAGGAGCTCGCTCCTCTCTGCGGCGAGAAAAGAGTGAGTCTCAGCTTTGGTGAGCGCCTGAAACCGCTGCTCATGAGTGGAGAGGACGTCTTCTGGATAATCTACAGAGCGCAATGTTGACACACATTTTATGTCATATCTATGTTGCAGAGGAAATTCAAGTTTTTCCCACCACAACTACCACAGAGGGAGCCTCCACTAGTACAAGGACCTCCCAGAGTACACAGAGTACACAGAGTACTGCACTGGAGCAACACTCAACCAAACAAGTGGAAAAATCATGTTTTAGTTTTAATGAATGGAAGCATGTTGATTGACACTCTTTGACCACCATTGATGGAGACGTAACCAGTGCAGCAGATCAAACAAGAAGTAATGGTAACTATGAATTTCGTCATGATAAATAGTGAACAAAGCTCAACATACACATCCGTTCAATAAGTCTTAGATTAGATTAGACATTCCTTTATTAGTCCCGCAGTGGGGAAATTTGCAGGATTACAGCAGCAAACGGGTAAAGTGCACACAAGAGACATAGTCAAAATAAAAACAAGTAACATAAATAAACAGTAATAAATGCACAGTAACAATATGATATATACAGACAGAATAAAATGTATTTATATTGCACAGTTGAGGTGATTCTACTGCTTTCTGTGCAGCCTGACAGCAGCATGTTGAAAGTTATTGTTCAATTAATGTTGTCCTTGCATTGTCTTAATCGTGGTTTGTTCTTAGCAGACCATGTGATTCATCTGAGAGTGAAATTCACCTCCGAGGCACAACTGAGTGAAGACGACATCAAGGAGCTGGTTTTAGTGCAGGTGAGATGCAGAACATGAACGCCCAAAGCCCTAAAATGTCGTTTTCCATTCTGTAAAATAATACATTTAATATTTAATGATATTTAATTTGATATTTTGTGCAAAAAAAGAAAACATTATCCCTTCCTCACTCATTTAGTCAGATAGCTGCTGTTATATCTGATGATATAAAAATCCTCTTTTCTCCTGGTTCCTCTAAAGAGTTACAAAATGCCTCCTGGACGACATTAAATAATTTGTGCTTTGTCAGTTTCACAATCTGCTGATAGAAATGGGACTTCCGACGAGCATCAAGGTGGGCTTGAAGAAACCAGCGGGATCGTGAGAAACCAGTTGACTGGGACGGAGAAGCTGCTTTTGTCTTTTTCTGCTTTGACCACACATTTGGTGTCTTTTGTCCCTGTGATCAGGATGTTCAACTTGTGTCTTGTCGTACATAAAGTACAAAACAGTTGCAGTTACAATAATAGTTAATTAAATTTTTTTTAATAAAAACATTTGTCTGTTTCTCAATAGCTCATAGAGTATTTCAAGCAGCAGCAGGACACACTTAACTACTACCAGTGGAGGGCCGTCAGGGCCTGCTAAGCCTTCTCTGGTGGCCTAAACAGAATCATAAAGTTATAGCTATTTTATAATTTAATTGTTTTTCACAAATACACTACATGTATTATAATTATTTTTCCCTATAGCTTATTTTCTCATTCCACAGCCCCCGTCTTCCTCTGTTGCTCTGCTTCCAGCCTGCAGCGCTGCTTCCAGTGCAGCTTCTTTTAAGGAGAGCTCTTATCCAATCAGATCGCCGTCAGCCTGTTTTCCATTACGCCTCCTCGGGTGAGCGTGGTGGAGAATTTTGCGGTAGTTAACATCGTTCCTTATGGCTCGTTCTCTTGAGTGCAGTGTTTTAGTGCCGCAGTTTTGTTGGATTGTTTTGTCATGTTTTGTTATAACTAAATGTGACTGGTTCTTGTTGATGTGGACCACATGCATTGTCCGTTAATGACGCCGCATCCCGTCATGCGCCTATTTATGTAAACTATATCAGACGGCACAGAAGGCCCAGGTCAAAAATCCACGGCCCGCCAGACGTTACCCTGTGCAACAGTGTGGCTCATGGATGTGTCACAGAGAAATAAGATATTTAAGGATGTAGTGAAACAGGCAATACCTTCAACTGGTCTTTGATAAACGGTGTAAGGGGAGGGGGCTCTAGAGAAACAACAAGCAGCTCAGCTGGTCTTTTCAACGCAAATGTGTTGCTCAGAATAACAAATGTGCTGTCCAGACATTATGTACATTGTACACATCGCTGTGGCTGACTGCAAACCAAAATGTATGGAGGAACCTCTCTTACAAACACACATTTGCATTTCTATACTTGGGAGGACTGACAAGGTGTGCATTGGTCCTCACAAAGACACAAGAGCACTCACACCCATCATGCAAACATCCCCTCTCTGAACCCAAAGTGTCTCAGCGAGGTGGAAGTGATCTCAGAAAAACATCCAACCTCTTTCTGGTGGTCGCAGATAGTTGAGTATTCAAACCCAGCGACGTTTCTTCCAAGTGAAAACTGAGCGAGAGGAGGTAAGACCACACTTACACAAGTACCTTCATCTTTTTGTGGACTTGTATTTGTTATAAACATTTTCTCATCACTGCAGATCATGGAGGGGGGTTGGAAGAAAATGCTTTTCTTTGGTTTGTACTCTTCTTTCCTCAACTTTGAGAAAAAAAAATGAAGTCCAACATTTTCATTATTTGTTCAAAGACATCCATACGTGTGTTTTTGTTTATTCTTACAGTGGATTTTACTTTTTCTGTGCATCTAATCCACAGGGACAGTGTGTATCCTCGTGGAGGTCACACACCAGACAGGTAAGAACATTTGTGTTAATATCTGTCTTGCACTCACGATAAGATTCAAGTAGAACATTTGAGAAAGCAGGGAACCTTGCTTAAGAAATTACTCCACCTATTAATTCAGCTATTCAATTATTAACCTATTAATTGATTAATGGGCTTTACATGGGATATAGATCCAAAAAATCGTGCAAATAACAAATTAAGCTAAAACTGTTCATTGTGTTTTCCATGATAATAGTTCTATAACAAAAACTAAAAATGTCAACTAAACCTCTGTATTTTTTACCTTACTTTAAATAATTTTAAATTGTCTACATAGATACTGTATACTTCTTTCAAATAGATACAGTAATTGTCGTATTTTCTTTTAAAAAACATATTTAGTGCTACTTGAGGTCTCCTATGGGTGTTATACTGTTCATAAGTACCATGAATGAATCCCAGACCTATTGTTTTATTATCTCTAATTAACCAGCAAGTCCTTGGCTTACAAGAGCATACAAGTATTCTTTTCATGCTTAAAAAACTGGCAAAATCTGTGCAGGACCTTTTTACTTTCATCTTCTTCCTCAGACACTCAACAATATATACAAGTAATCTCACAAGGGTTACTGTATTACTGTATACTGAGGAGTTTGCCCAGTTTTAGTATGATCAAAATATGTTATAAAAGTGAAAAAACGCCAAAACCTTTATCACCTGAAACAAGATGGCGAGCAGCTAAGTGTTGCCTTATTGTTCGCCACACAGGCTCTTCCTACACCCTTGAGTACGTCCTTATCTCTGACTTGAAGATGAGCTGGGTGGAGGCCCAGAGCTACTGCAGAACGCACTACGATGACCTGGCCACCATATCTGATGAGGACGACAATAGCGCCGCCAACAGCATGAACCATGACGGGTCCTTCTGGATTGGTCTGTACGATGACGTCAACAGCTGGAAATGGTCTCTGGACAAAAGTGAAGTGAGCGACTACAGGCCGTGGCAGGACGGCCAGCCGGACAACAAGGGAGGGGTCGAAAACTGCGTCTCCATGACGAACGACGGCTTTTGGAAGGACAACATCTGCAGGGTCGTCACAATGCCTTCCATTTGCTTCAATAGTGAGATGTAGCCGATTAGCATTTACGACCAATATTCACATTTTCACAAATCTTGACCACACAGAGACTAATTGCACGAAAGAAAATATACTTATTAATGTTATATTCCATTTCTGCCAATAGATCCCCATAAATGCTCCACACTACCTTTAAGAGTATAGTGAGTAAGGAGTGTCAATCAATGGCAGTATCAAACAGGCAATAAAAGATGTGATGAGAAGGTGTGTGTCACTGCAACTTCGACAGGTCCTTGGCCACGCAGACATGAACGAGCACCCAACATATTATTGAGTTTAGTGGAGCAGTATGCAGAATTAGCTGTGGACAGACACATAGATAACCATGCTCATGCACACACTCACTCACACGACCAATCTCATAATAATAGGAACGATTTTCAACCATAAATACTTTCTGAGTACGCCAGTTAAATTTGAATTCAGCAGATTTCCCCCCCGGCTCAAAACATGACAGACAACTGAACTGGCACACTACTGGACAGCTGAATGTATCAAACGAGTATGTAAAGATGTTGGTTAAGGACGTGACCTCTCTGTTTCCTTTCTCCATGTAGATAAAGGAAACAATCCATACGTGCTGATAACCATACGGTTGAATTGGTTCAGGGCTTGGAAACACTGCAAGCAGCACTACACAGGTCTGATCAGTGTGAGGCGTCTGAGGGAGAACCAGGAGATCCAGAGCTTACTGACGGGTGGCCAACCTGTGCAGGAGGCCTGGATCGGCATGCACAGAGACTCCTGGAAGTGGTCCAATGGCAGCACCGCCTCCTTCAGACGTTGGCGGAAGATTGAGTCCAGTAACACCAACAACTCTCAGCCGTGTGCTGGAATGCAACAAGGGTATTGGGACAGCTGGCCATGCAACACCAAACTCAACTTTCTCTGTCAAAGTAAACCCAAAGTACTCAAGTATCTAGGAAATGTACTTTATTATTACATATGTTCTATTATATATATATATACATATATTCCTGATGGAGGCGCCATTTAGCTAAATACAAATCTCAAACTTCCTTACTCCTAAATCACAAAATGGATTTACTCAAAAGAGGAAAGACTATTTTAAAAAGTGTGAATTAATTAATAATGACTGCCCCCCCCTCTTCATTTAATTTATTTTCCATGAACTGTTCCTCTTTCTAACAGATTTAACGAAAGTGACGGAGACTCCACTGACTGAACCCGCCGCCATCAGCCCAGGTATGTGACCCCAGATGACCCTAACAGTAAGTTAGCACACATCGCCCTCTAATCAGGTCGTAACGTCCCAACAGGAGGAAGACGTAACACTCCTGCAGAACGGGTCGGTAAAATATACTTTCAGCATTAAACCTATTTATTATGGGTTGTGTGATATGATTATGAACTACATTACAATCACGGATGCATGTAAACAATGTTCTGTATTTTATCAACTCAACATTACACTTTCCATGTAAAATCGTCTCTGCTGAGTAAACATCAGCTGTAAAACGCAGTATTGTAAAAAACGGTATTTCTTTAAAAAAGTAAATAAGTAGACAAACACAAAGAAAAAATACATTCACACAACATGGAATTATTCAAGTACAAATACCTCAAAATGGTACTTCAGTTAAATACTTTACTAAGTGAAATTAGTTGCATTCTGCAATTTCTGCAAATAGGTGAAAATATGAATGATTTAAAGTAAAAAATAAGATTTTATTCTCCATGCTCTGCATGTCTTTACATATACATGAAGCATTTAAGAGCTATAAACAAAAAGCAAGTGTCATTTTGGAGGATGAGGGCAACCCAAACGTTGCTCTTACTCATGGCTTATAATGGCTGTAATAAGTGCATGATTTATGCACCATTAATAAAGTAGTTAGTAGCAGCTTATCCACCCTTGATAAACCGTGCAGTGATAGAACATTATGCTATTTTCTCCCCAGCTGTGCAGAGAAGGATGACGGTGAAGATGAAGTTGATGACGAACTCCGACCTCGAAGATCCAACCATCAGTCGTCAGATCTTACAGCAGGTACAGTGAGCCGCTGTGTTTGGGCTGCTTTGGAATAACCGACTTGTCCCAAAACTTTTTTCCATCTTGTTTTCCTTCCTCTTTTTTGTGTGTTTTTAGTTGGAGGCAGCTCTTAACTTGAAGGGCGTTACTGACGTCAAGCTGGTCTGGAGGACTTTGACTAGAGGTAAAGATTCTGAACACAATAAAAGGCTTACATTTGACCACATAATTCACCAGCACAGGTACACTGTACACTTAAGTCATGAATAAATACATGGACAAATGCCTGTACTTTCGGGTAAATGGTTACGGTACGCCGTTAACAGGTTACGCTTGCGCATGCGAGATTTGACGCGACGCCATGAGCTCCGTGAGCTCGTCTTTTCCTGCTGTTGCGTTTCTCAAAATAAAAAAACAGATCTAAGCTCAATATTGAGCATGAATTGAGAGAGGCCGTATCAAATCTACAACCCCGTTTATAACATATGTGTCGAGGAAAGCAGGTCACTGCTCCACTAATACCGATACAACCTGATGGCTCACATGTCTGCACTCATTCTGTTTTGTTTGGCAAAAAAAATTAAAAGCTTATTGTTTTCCACAATGAGCTATTTAGTAGTAACTAAATATGAGTCATTTTTTGCACAGATAGAACTTACACAAAACATTGTCTGATGGGGCAATCTGATTTACTTGAAAGTGATTGCAATTTTCTTTATTCTGTTATTTATAAAAGCACAGATGAGTCACACAATTATGTTATTTACAGAAGAAGTTTGAGAACCACAGCTTTAAGTGTTTGTGTCGGAGTCGCCGCCTATTTTGCACTATTACAATACTTATAGGCAACTAGTTATCATGTCTTCCGCTCCATTAAAACGCATGTTAATGCTCAGTAGTACACATACGGTACTTTAATGTATTTGTATTGTAATAAAATGTGATCATTTTAAATGGGCATGTATGCAGCTGAAACGGGTAGCCTAGTGCATCCCACATTTTCAACATAACATTTTAAAACATTATAGTCATTATGGCCTTTTTAAAAATGATTGTTTTGGGGGGAGGTGGGGTAGTGCACTATAGGCCCCTGAGAGGCTTAAGAGTTTGTCCTTAATGGAAGAAAAAAACATTCCCCTTACATTACTTTAAACCAGTACTTTTACACTTTTACTTAAGTAAAAAGCTTGAGTTGATACTTCAACTTTTACAGAAGTATTTTTAAACCCTAGTATCTATACTTCTACTTGAGTAATGAATGTGAATACTTTTGACACCTCTGATATATATATATATATGTATATATATATACATATATATATGTATATATATATATATATATATATATATATATATACATATATATATATATATATATTTAAAGCTGGTTGGATTAAAATACAAACTACAGATGACATTTTAGCATTATGTTTCTTATTTTGAACCTTTATCCTGATTCACCTGCTTTGTCTTTTATCAACAGATGCACGTGGACAGACAATAAAGTAAAACCTTCACTCAGATAAATAAATAATAAAAGTTTTTACTTTTGTTCCTTCTGCATTCCATGTCAGCATAATTCTTAAATAACCTGTCATGTTTTGTTGTTGTTGATGTGTTTGAATTGCAATCTCATACAATCCCCTGACATTTAAAATACAATAGTGTGTGAATCAGTATCCTCGTGTCTTATTTAGATGTTCATCTCTTTTAACATCTAACGTCTACGCAACATTTATATTCAACACATGAAGCGCCTAATAAAATATCATAAATAAATAACAGTAATGAAAGTGATCTGCTCTTTTTCTTTTGCAAGTTTTCACCAAATTCAGTGTCAGTCATTGAACCTCTTATTGATTCAAAACTACACTACTATTGAAACTACAGTGCCCATGTTCATTGTAATGAGGAAGATGTTGCCAGGGCAACAGGGTGGCTCATTGGTGTGTCACAGAGGAATAAGATATTTAAGGATGTAGCAAAACAGGCAATACTGCATTTTAGTATCAATTCATTGTTGGGTTTAGTCTATTCATGGGATTTGTGATGAGAAAAATATAGAATATCACCAGCCTTATCCTTTCAACTTATTTTCCACTTGTCTTTAGTAAACTGTGTAAAGGCAAGTTTATTTGTACAGCACATTTTGAAGTGATTCACATAAAACCATGAAAAGCATCAAAATATAAAGCAAAAGAAAACAAGATTTAAAAACAATTAAGAACGTCCTCTAATCCTTGATATATTCTTCAGGTGATAGTCGGTTGATTTTGTAATTGTCTTGATATGGCTGTTCAGGTTGAGGTCTGAATCATAACTACACCTAGATTCATGGCTTGGTTTGAGGTTTTCTAACATCAGTGATTGAAGCTGAGCGCTGACTTTCAATCGTTCGTCTTGGGACCAAAAACAATTACTTCTGTTTTATCTTTATTTAATTGAAGACAATGTTAGCACATCCAGTTATTGATTTCTTCAATGCATTTATCCAGCCCTTGTATGGGACTATAGTCCCCTGGTGATATAGTTGTGTAGATGTGTGTGTTCTGACTGTCTGTGTTTAAGTGGATGTCGTCTAAAACCTTAACAAGAGCAGTTTCAGTACTGTGGTGCTGATGAAAGCCGGACTGGAAGACATTAAAACATTATTTTCAGCTGTTGAAAAAAAATGTCTTCCATTATTTTACTTAAAAATGAGAGGTTCGATATTGGCCTATATTTTTTCATTTTTTGGGGGGTCTTAAATAACCTTCCTTAGGGGTGGTGTAAAGGGAAGGAGCTGCTCTAGAGAAACAACAAGCAGCTCAGCTGGTCTTTTCAACGCAAATGTGTTGCTCAGAATAACAAATGTGCTGTCCAGACGTCATGTGCACATCGCTGTGGCTGACTGCAAACCAAAATGTATGAAGGAACCTCTCCTACAAACACACGCTTGCATTGCTATACTTGGGAGGACTGACAGATTTGACTTCATGCATTCTCTAGCCACACACCACCACTTCCTCACGCCGTGCCCCAAATCTACACCTGACCTGAATGTAACTCTACCCTCAGCCCTAAAACCGAGTCCTTAAAAGAAGTGGGGACTGGACATAAAGTCCTCACTCTCAAGGCGTGCATTGGTCCTCACAAAGACACAAGAGCACTCACACCCATCGTCAGGCATGCAAACGTGTCTCAGCGAGGTGGAAGTGGTCTAAGAAAAACATCCAACCTCTTTCTGGTGGTCGTGGATCATTGAGTGTCCAAAAACCTAGAGAGAGGAGGTAAGACCACACTTACACAAGTACCTTCATCTTTTTGTGGACTTGTATTTATTATAAACATTTTCTCATTACTGCAGATCATGGAGGGGGGTTGGAAGAAAATGCTTTTCTTTGGTTTGTACTCTTCTTTCATCAACTTTGAGAACACAATTCAGTGCAGCATTTTGATTATTCGTTTAAAGACGTACGTTTTGTTTTCATGCCCATGTGTTTAAAAAAAATCGTACAGTGGATTTTACTTTTACTGCACATCTAATCCACAGGGACTGTTGTTATCCTCGTGGAGGCCACACACCAGACAGGTAAGAACATATATGTTAACATCGGTCTCGTACTCCCTATAACAATGATTTTCAGCCACCGTGCCGTGAGAGATTGTCAGGTGTGCCGTGGGAAAATGTCCAATTTCACTTAATCGGTCCAAAAAAATATTATTTAGTTGCCGCAAATAATTTTCCATTGTTGAGCATCTGAGCCTGAAAATATAGTGGCTGGCTTAGTAATGAAAAACTCTTCCATGCCAGCAGGTAGCACAATACTTATGTTACAATGTGACTACAATTTGTTACTTTTTTGGTTGTTGGTGTGTCTTTTATTGTAGAAAATGGTTGAAAAACGCTGCCTTATAAGATAGAAATGCCTCCACCTATTCATGAAATAGTTGAATGTTCTGGCTATAGTTCTGTGACTGATGTGTATGCCGTTACAGAATGAAAAAAACACAGTAAAACACAAAATAACAAGTGAAGCTAAAACAGTTTATTGTGTTTTCCATGATAATAGTTTTATAACAAAAACAAGAAATGTGAATTAAACCTCTGTATTGTTACCTTACTTGAACTATTTTTTTATTTCCTACATAGATGGATGCTGTGTACGTCTTTCTGATAGATACAGTAATTGTCGTATTTTCTTTTTAAAAACATTTTCAGTGCTACTTGACAGGGAAACAACAAGGTTCATTTATTGTCATCATTATTCTACAATGCACGGCCGCACAAGAAGAAATACTACATAGATTTTATTGATGTTTTATATAATAACTGCACATTAAAACGTAGATAACATTTGAATTTGACCCCAAACTTTTTCCCATTCTATTGTAGAGCTTCAGAAAACATTTTTGTGTTCATGATTTGTAGTTATTGTGCCAAAACCTTTATCACCTGAAACAAGATGGCGACCAAGGAAGCTAAGTGTTGCCTTACTGTTCGCCACACAGGCTCCTCCTACACCGTTGAGCACGTCCTTATCTCTGACTTGAAGATGAGCTGGGTGGAGGCCCAGAGCTACTGCAGAACGCACTACGATGACCTGGCCACCATATCTGATGAGGACGACAATAGCGCCGCCAACAGCATGAACCATGACGGGTCCTTCTGGATTGGTCTGTACGATGACGTCAACAGCTGGAAATGGTCTCTGGACAAAAGTGAAGTGAGCGACTACAGGCCGTGGCAGGACGGCCAGCCGGACAACAAGGGAGGGGTCGAAAACTGCGTCTCCATGACGGACGACGGCTTTTGGAAGGACAACATCTGCACGGGCGTCACAATGCCTTCCATTTGCTTCAGTGGTGAGATGTAGCCGACAATGTCGATGTCGAGTCATCCTCAAAGAGGAAACTCCCACATTTGGCATCTACGACCAATATTCCAAATTTCACAAATCTTAAACACGCGGAAACCAATTGTTCATTTCTTACCGAGAGTCAAAGTTTTTTCCCCTTAACTATAAGCACACGCTTCAGTTAACCGTACACAATGTTGGCAGAACAGGAAACACATCCCTTATTCTGACTTGGCGGCGTTAACTGATTATTCCAAGGTGGTTAGCCCAAATGCTAACCTGGTAGTCACCTCGGATAAACAGGCTAAATTAGATAGTTTGGCGGTTCTGGGCCACCGTACCAACATGGCGGCCGGCTCCGTGAAGAGGACCCGCTCCATGTAGATATAAATGTCTCCATCTAAGACAATGAAAACTCAACAGTTCTTATTTTCAGGGGATTACACACTAAATAAAACATACTTATTAATGTTACATTCCATTTCTGCCAATAGATCCCCCACACATGCTACACACTCTACCTTTAATTAAGCAATAAGGTACGAGAGGCAGTACTGTATCGTCAATAATGTACTGTTCAAGAGTGTTGAACAGTACATTATTGACAATACAGTACTGCCTCGTGTACCTTATTGCTTTTATAATACGGGTACCTGCGACTTTATAAATAGTAATGTAAGCTCCCTTTCAGCACAAAATAGTTGTAGCCACCAAACGTTGTGTATCGCATTTCAGCGACAGAGAAACCGGTTGCCGCCATACACATACGGGACTATAAAACTGACTGCCGGTTGAAAGCAGGGTGGAGGATGACACTCATTTTTTAGTTTAGTGGAGCAGTATGGAAAATTAGCTATGTATTGAGACAGAGATAACCATCCTCACTCACACGACCGATCTCATAATAATAAAGATAGTATGTCAGTTAAATTGGACTGGCATCACTGGCACACTACTGGACAGCTGAATTGTATTCAACAAGTATGTAAAGATTTTGGTTGAGGACATGACCTCTCTGTTTCCTTTCTCCATGTAGATGCAGCAGTAGGAAGCAGTGCATACGGGCTGAAGACCCAAAAGGTGAGTTGGGTACCTGCTCAGAAATCCTGCAGCCTGCAGTACAAAGATCTGGTCAGTGTGAGGAGTGAGAGAGAGAACCTGGAGATCCAGAACTTCCTGCATAAGCAAGGTGTGAAGGAGGCCTGGATCGGCATGCACAGAGACTCCTGGAAGTGGTCCAATGGCAGCACCGCCTCCTTCAGACGTTGGCGGAAGATTGATCTCAGTAACACCAACAACTCTCAGCCGTGTGCTGCAATGCAACAAGGGTATTGGGACGGCTGGCCATGCAACACCAAACTCAACTTTCTCTGTCAAAGTAAGCCCAAAGTACTCAAGTACCTAGGAAATGTCCTTTTCTATTACATATTTTCTATTATATATATATAGCTAATCACAAATCTCTCAAACATCCTTACTCCTAAATCACAAAATGGATTTACTCAAAAGAATATTTAAAAAAGTATGAATTCATAATTTTTCTGTTCTAACAGATTTTACGGAAGTGACTGAGACTGAACCCGCCACCATCAGCCCAGGTATGTGATCAAGTGAAGCCTCAGAGTGAGAGTGGGTTGATCCCACTACTGCAGTTTACATTTTTATTAAGTAAAAGAACGGGTCAGTAAATATATACTTTCAGCATCAAACATATTTATTATGCGTTGTGTGATACTAGATTTCAATCACTGATGCATGTGAACAATATTCTGTATTTTATCAACTCAACATTATACTTTCAATGTAAAATTGTCTCTGCTGAGTAAACATCAGCTGTAAAAAGCAGTATTTCACAAACAAAAACAAAAAAATTACCCAACATGAAATTATTCAAGTACAAATACCAAAATCTTACTTAAGTTAAATACTTTAGTAATTGAAATTGGTTGCATTCTGCAATTTCTGCAAATAGCGTAAGTTATGGTCTACAGACAGTAAGTGTGAACGTCCGTTCTGCCAGCTGTTTTTTCAGCTTGTCTCTACAAAATATATAAATAAAGTGATGTCACTATAAACAAAACATGGTCAGTGCATTCACAAATGAATGAAGGGTTTTCAATGAGGATTTTATTCTCCATTCCCTGCAGTGGTTGAACAGGATCTTCATGATGCATTTAAGAGCTAGAAACAAAAAGCAAGTGTCATTCTGGAGGATGAGGGCAACCCAAACGTTGCTCTTACTCATGGCTTATAATGGCTGTAATAAGTGCATGATTTATGCACCATTAATAAAGTAATTAGTAGCAGCTTATCCACTCCTGATAAATGCTATTTTCTCCCCAGCTGTGCAGAGAAGGATGACGGTGAAGATGAAGTTGATGACGAACTCCGACCTCGAAGATCCAACCATCAGTCGTCAGATCTTACAGCAGGTACAGTGAGCCGCTGTGTTTGGGCTGCTTTGGAATAACCGACTTGTTCCATAACTGGTTTTCATCTTGTTTTCCTTCCTCTTTTGTGTGTGTTTTTAGTTGGAGGCAGCTCTTAACTTGAAGGGCGTTGCTGACGTCAAGCTGGTCTGGAGGACTTTGACTAGAGGTAACGATTCTGAACACAATAAAAGTCTTACATTTGACCACATTATTCACCAGCACAGGTATACTTATGTTTTTTTATTTTGCACCTTTATCCTGATTCACCTGCTTTGTGTTTTATCAACAGATGCACGCGGACAGACAATAAAGTAAAACCTCCACTGAGATGTTTTAATTATATAAAAAAAAGAACTGCAGTTTTTACCTTTTTTCCTCTCTACAATCCCTGTCAACATAATTCTTAAATGACCTGTAATGGTTGTTTTGTTGTTTTTGGGTTTGAATTGCAATCTCATACAATCCCCTGACATTTAAAATACAATAGTGTGTGAATCAGTATCCTCGTGTCTTATTTAGATGTTCATCTCTTTTAACATCAACGTCTACGCAACAGTTTTATTCAACAAATCATGTGGCTCATAAAATATCATAAATAAATCACAACAATGGAAGTCAAATGGTGGGAAAGTTATCTGTTCTTTTTGTGCGTGCAAGTCATTGAACCTCTTATTGATCAGCGATCAGCTGATAACCCACTTCTCTGCTGGCTGATTGTAGCTCATGCTCTGTTTGTTCAAAGCAAACACAGTTTCGCCAAAATGTGTCTTCACAAAACAAAATAAGTTGCAACCTTGTAAGCTGGCGTGTGTTGGTTTACTCGCCTATTCATTTGCCTAAAATGAATTTGACATACAGATGGACATTTGGTTAGTCAAATGTTCAAACCAAATATGAGCCTCTGTGCCGAAGAGTCACCTTGAAGGACATTTTATATAAATGTAAGACATTTAACAAAACACATTGGAAAAGTATGTCTATATATGTATATGTATGTTTATATATATATATATATATATATATATATATATATATATATATATATATATATATATATATATATATATATTAAAGACAGACAGAACATGCACACATGTAGACACAATAGTCACATGACAAAAGCTATAAGTATTATACTTTTTTTTTATTCATCTAATATGTTTATTTAAAAATGCTTGATCACTGAAGACAGGACATTCAGGATTCTTCATTATAAACAATGATAAAAACCTCACATTTTAACTGCAATTATTGTATACAGCATATAGTATTATCGTATATAAGTAGAATAAGTAGTTTTTTTTGCAGGTAGTAGACAGAAAATCCACATACTTCATTTTATTCTAACATTAAGTGATCCAATACGTGGGTTTAGCTGTCCCCCTCATCTTTTTAGCAGTAAGCAGCTCTATTTCTTTTATGCATTGCATTGTGGGAAAAGTGTGTTCTTTGGAAAAAAGGGCTGTTGTGTCTGCATCATAAACAAACTATTTAGTATCCATGGGAGTTGCCAAATTATCTGTCACGCTCATGCACGTCATGCATGCATGTGGTTTGCATTGATTTGTATGCAGGTCCATTGGAAAGCACATCTTAACATTAGGAACGCAGGACGTCAGTTTTGTGAACGTTGACATGATAAATGCATTTTAGATTGAACCTTATTTAGGTTTTGAAACTAATTCTATGTTACACCATAAATTTAACTATCTGTATTCCATGGAGTGGAGAAGTTGGAAATTCATTTTTATTTGGGGTAAGTAATAGTATACATTTGTTCAAATGATTGGATTGGTCTTTGTTTAATTGTTTTAAAGTGATGATACACTGAGCACTCCATGCAGGGTAACACAGTTGTATTCCTCATCGCTCATTTACGGGTTAAATCCTCGGTGGTGACCTTGTATTTATTTCATTTTACATTCTCTTAATTTTAAATTTCAGAATGTGTCATACAGTGGGCCACATTTAGAAACTAAAATGAATTTTAATCCACAAGAAAATCGACTGTGAAACTGTTTAGATGAATGTTATTTGTGCATTGAACGAGTTAAATGTCAATTTTAAACTTTATTTGTAGGGTCTATCCTCCTCAGCTTGAGGATTACTCACCAGACAGGTAAGAAAACACTTAGTAGCCTTTGGAAATTAGTGGTAGAAGAAGTACTGCCATTAAAATACTCCCATTCAAATTGTATTTAAACTCCATATTATTTGTATTATGAGCAAAAACAAGTATCAAAAGTACCAGTTATGCATTACTGTCATGTGTTTACATTATTCGATTGTTAATTCATATAAATCAATGTGTTGATGGCTAAGGAAAGAAAAAATACAAAGTTTTATATACATTTTTGGGACTTTTCTCTAATGTTAATATAATCACTCTCCAGCCAACGTGGCTCTGGGTGGAGCGGCTGCACAGTCTTCACTGTCGGACCCCTCGCTTCTACCAAGCTTGGCGATCGATGGCAAACCTTATTCAGGCTATGGGAGCTGTGCTTCCACGCTGCGTGAGGACGGTCCGTGGTGGAGAGTGGACATGAGGAGTCTGTATAAGATCTCGACAGTTGAAGTCACGCGAAGATCAGATTGCTGCGCTTCTCAGCTATTGGGGGCTGAGATCCTCATCGGTAACTCACTGCAGAACAATGGCACCTACAATTCCAGGTGATGCAATTGGTTAAATTCGCCTAGGTCATTGTAAACAGACTGGATTGCCCATTATTCACACTGACATTGTGTTCATGTTGGGTATTTTCCATTTGGAAAGAGCAGATTGCTATCAGCTGTTCACTTTTCAAGTTGGTTGAAGACGTGCATGCTTTTAAAGGTGTTTCCTCTGTGCTGTGTCTTTCCCCCTCCTCCTCCCTCAGATGTGCAGTCATCACTGACACCAGTGACGTGACCATGATCTTCCACTGCAGCAGCATGCAGGGACGCTACGTGACCATCGTCCTCCCTGGAGTAAATAGGATCCTTGTACTTTGTGAGGTCAAAGTGTACGCCGCTGTCAAAGTTACAGGAGGTAACGCAACACACTGAGCAATGGCCTCTCAAGTTGAAAACGTATCCATCTTCCCAGGATCCTATTCTCACAAGTTCAATATTTAGTTAACACACATTAACCATATTCAATACATATTATCCAGATCCCCAATGGGTTCCTGTGGGAATATAAGGAAGTATAAATTGACACAGCATTATTGAGTTATTGATGCATATACGTCCCTGTGCTAACTCTCCAGCTAACGTGGCTCTGGGCGGAGTGGCTGCACAGTCTTCACTGTCGGACCCCTCGCTTCTACCAAGTTTGGCGATTGATGGCAAACCTTATTCTGACTATGGGAGCTGCGTTTCCACTCTGCGGCAGGAAAACCCCTGGTGGAGAGTGGACATGCGGGGCCCGTATGACATCTTATCGCTTGAAATCATCCGGAGATCCGACTGCTGCGATTTTGAGCTAAACGGGGCGGAAATCCTTATCGGTGACTCGCTGGAGAACAATGGCAACAACAACCGCAGGTGATGCAAGAGGTTAAACTAGCCTGATAACCATTACCATTTTATTTCTACCCACTTATTCCCACTGGCATTGTGTTGGGATTAGTTCTGCCCCAACCAATCAGTAGCAGGTTTCTACTCGCTCTTCACCTTTCATATTGGTAATATTGGAAATACGCAATGTTAAGAGTTTTTACTTTGTTCTGTCTCTTTTCCCATCCTCCCTCAGATGTGCAGTCATCACTGTGACCAATGACCCTACCATGACCTTCCCCTGCAAGGCGAGAGGACGCTACGTCAACATCGTCCTCCTCGGAGTAAATAGGACACTTCAACTTTGTGAGGTCAAAGTTTACGCCACTGGCAGAAAAACAGGAGGTAACGCAACACTGAGCAATGGCAGCTTAAGTCAATGAAATGATGTGGCGGTCCCTGTGTGAGCATAATGGCGTAGAAATTGAAAGAATATCGTTTCGAATTGTTATAAAAAATATTTCCATTAAAGAATAAAATCTGTCTGTGCTCCCAACCAGTTTCCAGGTTCTGAGTATTTCATTGGAGTTCAAATTGATGATCAACATAATGGACTCTTTGTCTTGTTGAACTGTGCTTGAGGAACACCAACGCTGTGGTTTTCCAAATTAATCCATAACTTATTATTTTTTCATGCCTTCCCACCAGCTAACGTGGCATTTAGAGGATTCACTGCGCAGTCTGCACCACCGGCTTCTTCAGCAACTGCTCCACAAAAGGCCATTGACAAACACCCTATGCCGCAGACTCCACAACAAACCTGTGCCACAGTCCCACAGCAAGACGACCCCTGGTGGCAACTGGACCTGAGAAGTATCTACCGCATAACGTCTGTGTTGATCATCAGCGTTGGAGACTGCTGCCCAGAGCAGCTGAACGGTGCTGAGGTCCGCATCGGCCTGAGGAGGGACACCAGCAACCAGAGGTGGTAGCAGCAGGAAGATAATAAGTACTTTAAATTTATTCTTACCAGACACTTTTCTTACTTATACGTTCTCCTTCGGTCAGGTGTGCCATCATCTCCCTTGCAGATGGACAGAGCCATTACAGCTACTATTGTGGAGCAATGGAAGGTCGCTTTGTCCATGTTGTTCTTCCTGGACGGCAGAAGACTTTGACTGTTTGTGAAGTATGGGTGTATGGTACTGTGCTTGGTAAGCAGCACACAGCAGAAGGAATACTCACGTATTGGCATTAAACAGATGCCTTTGTTATATTTCTGCATGTAAAGGATGTTTTTTTAAATGTTTTTTTGTTCAATAACATTTGAACACCTTTCTTTTTACTAGAAAATGTGGCTTTGAGAGGAGTGGCTTTTCAATCTTCCTCAATATTGAAAACTGGAACTGAAGCCAGCAAAGTTATTGATGGCCGCGGGTATTCCACCTGCAGCATCACTGAAAACAAACCCGGTCAGTGGGTGATGGTGGATCTACTAGTTCCCTACAATGTGACTGTGATCCACCTTGCCTACGCTGGTGACTGCTGCCATAGTGAGGATGTCAGAGTGGACAACACAAGGTAAATAGAAGACAATATTGGATGAATTAGTTGCCCTTATGTTGAAAGTGGGAGACTCTCCTTCCAAGAAAAACTAGAGCATCATCAGTCCTTGCAGCAAATGCCCCAAACATGATGCACTTTCAATTGGCTTCTAGTGGCTAGGATTCATGGCTGTTGGGGTTAATAACATCAGAGAAACGACTTAAGCAAATACTTTGGGAGCTTTGGTCCATTGGTCCATTGGTTTTAAGAATTTTATTAAAGTCATCTTTGGGTATCTGGTAGATAGTATAGAATAGAGATACCTTGAATCTCTATTCATGTAATCTGAACAATAACATAAATCAAGGCAAATGTAACAGAGTCACATGCTTCTTTTTCTGTTTCTTTATCTCTATTTCAGATGTAGGGTCATCCGTAGTTCAAATTCCCCTGTGACCGTGGATTGTGGGGGGATTGTGGGTCGCTATGTGACTGTGATGCATCCTGACATGCCATCGGCTCTGTGTGAAGTGGAGGTCTATAGCACTTGGATAAATAGTCTAAACAGGTTCCCTCAGAGGCCCCCGCCTCCTGGTAAAGAGACACTTTTACAAAATCCTTCAAATGCAAAATTCCAACAGGAAATTGAAGGGTCATCACATTTGCAGATGATACTGTCATTTCTATTATTATATTATATGTATTTGTATCTTGTTAAGACAATATTACTTGTTCATAAACAATCCAGTTGCCAGAAAATGTTTTGTCATTGTAAGCTTCTGCAAAACAACACAATTCTTTGGCTGTCTACATTTCTGAATCATAATTAAGTTTGTAATGGTAGAGGCGGATTCCATCTGACAGTGTATTTTCTATTCATGATTAACAAATTAGCAGAATGTTTTTCAGGATTTAATGTCATTTTTGATCGGATTGATTGACATGACTGATTTAATGAAGTCTGATTGTCCAGAGTTACGACAGCCCTTCATTCTAGTCCTTCTTAGCTATACATCATGCATTCACAAATACCGTTAGTGTTGCATTTTTCCCCTTTCCACCGACAGATCACTGCGACTCCGCTTCCTGCGACCGTGACTACGTTCTCATTCACAGTGAACCTAAAACCTGGTTTGAAGCCCAGACCTACTGCAGAGAGCGGTTTCATGACCTGGCCTCCATCAACAACGCCCAGGACATGAACGCGGTCGTGGCCAAAATGGAGAATCGCTTCAGCGACTTTTGGATTGGGCTGTATGACGACGTCGTGACCTGGAGGTGGTCTCTGTCGGATGAGGGTCACTATGGACGCGGTGAAGCTGAATTCAGGAACTGGGGTGTAGGCGAACCCAGCAATGAGAGACGCATCCAGCATTGTGCTGGGATACGAGACACGGGTGAATGGAAAGACCTGGACTGTGACTTCCTTCACTCCTTCTTATGCTTTGATGGTAATATCATAGAACATGTGTGGAGAAGGTATCTGTTGTTGGTGAACTGGTCTCTATTGTCTCCAAGGAATAACTAACGTCTGTGTGTTTTATACTATTAACCCTTTAAGCCCACACCCTAACCCTAATAACCCTAACCCCTAAACCTATTTATTGTTTGAGTTGTGTTTAGAGGTTGTACATCGGGATTATATATTATTGTTGCCCTGATTTGTATGTTTAATTAGATACCTAACAAGTTTTTTTGGGGGGTGGAAGGGATTTATACCATGATTTTTTCTTGATTTTCCTGATATAAAAGGGCCCCCAGATCGGGGGACCCTAAGGCTCAACACACGATTGTGCGTTGCTAATACCATCAACTGAAATCCAGAGCTCAAGCTGTGTGCGATCTTAGTGTGTGGTTTGAGCATCATGATTATTTCTGTGGTCACAGGCAGAAGTGGTGCAAAGGAATCAAAGATTCTCGTGGAAACGGCCATGAAGTGGGCCGACGCTCGGCGTCACTGCAGGGAGCACCACACGGACCTGCTCAGCGTGAGGAACCGACCGGAGAACCAGGAAATCCAGAGCATGCTGCCAGCAGGACGGCCGGTCTGGATCGGCCTGTTCGGAGACTCCTGGAAATGGTCCGATGGGAGTAGCTCCTCGTTCAGATACTGGTCTCAAGGTCCGCTCGACAGCTTCGCAGAGGGTCCGAAATGTGCTCATGTCCAGGACAGGAAATGGAGCGCAAGGTCCTGCTACACTAACTCTATGTTTCTCTGCTCCTGTAAGTGTTACGTTTAGTGTTCAGTTATTTTTCTGACATTGCCCAACATTTGCTGATTCAAACTGTTCAAATATGATAATTTGGTGCTTTTCTCTTTTTGATATAATTGTAAAGTGATATTTTAGGGTTTTAGATTAATGGTTGACACTATTTTCAAAAATCTGTTAATTGAAAGGTACCCAGCTTTTTGGTAAAATATTTGCAAATACATGAGTTTGCATGACATTGGATGATCACAGAATTTGACCACAAAACAAACATGGCTGTGTTTTGTTATTAAGGGTAATAACTTACCTCAAGCTGGTGCTTTTAATTTGAAAGTGGAATTGAAATGAACCTGAACCAATGGCTGGATATATGCTTTAAAGAAAACGTTCAATAGTGATGCTACTGCTGCTGTCGTCAATGGACTAAAATATGTTAATCAAATGGTACACCTCTTTAAATCCTAATATTTCATTTCCCTGCCAAAATTCATTTTCAGATCGAGTTTTTAATAAGCAAACGGTGGTTCAGATTAGAACGGACTTTGACATGAGTGTCCCAGTCATCCGGCAACAAATCTTGAACCAGGTGAGACATTTTCCTGCGATATTGTTTCATGTGCAATCCTAAAAGCCTGCTTCCTCAGTAATTCATAGTTTAAAATAACTATAGCTAATGATGTCCAAGTTGCTATATTGCAGTTTTAATGAATGTAAAGATAGATTTCCGTGTGATTTCTTGTGCTTCCTAGCTAAACGCCAAAATGAAAGAAAAGAGCATCAGTGATTTCAAGATCCGCTGGATGGCGTCAGGACGAGTTACACAGAAAGAACAGAAGAAAGACACAACACAGTAAGATTTTAATGTTACATTTTGCCATAGGATTTTCCTTTAATTCACTTTTTGGTGGTGTGTAGAATGTTAATTAACATCTTTGTTTCTTTGTGTAACTATACTTCTCTACATCTTACTTGTGCTAAGCTCCAGCTGTGGACTAGGACCCCCTCTTTGAGGACAAATACCTTTCTATACCTCGTATGTGTGTTTATCCGCCACTCCAACGGACATTTGTAATAGTTTGAGGTCAAATTCACTTTTTGTGTAAGTAAATATTACAGGAGAAACTGCTGCCAGTAAGTTACTGTAAAATGTACAGCATCTCTACTGTATCAATAGAATACAGCACCTTGCTGTATTCTATTGATACAGCATCTCTACTGTAATAATTCCAAATTACAGTAATTTACTGGCAGCAGTTTCTCCTGTAAATTACTGTAACATATACAGCATCACTACTCTCTTATGGAAATACAGTAACTTGTTGTAATCCAAATGTAAAGTAAATTTCTAAATTATTCAAAAAATATACAACATCAGGAAAATTAACAAGCATGACAAATAACAACTTACAATAAACAAGACAAAAAGACATATTCATTATAATATTTTTATTTATTACAATAGCCTGAGTTTGACAAAAAATAGCATCCAAATAAGAGATTAATTTACTTGAACAATAGTGTGCTTACCCAATAGCCAACTTCAATATTAAACAACAAATAATGCCTGGTTGAACATTGTTAAGATAAATAAATACAAATAAATACAAAAATAGCCCTTACAAATACAAATAGCAATGTGAAAGAGTGAGACAGGCATAGATATGAAGTGTGTGTGTGCGTGCGTGTGTGTGTGCTCCATGGACAGAGTTAGGGTAGTGACAAACTCATACAAAGTCCCACTCGAAATCCATGAGCTTCCTCAAGCGGGTGCACACATGCGGCTTCAGGGATGTCACTTTCTTTTGGACCGCTCTCCCGCTCTTCTTGCTGATCACCTTTCTCTGACGTGCCTTTGTCCCTCTGGGTTGATTCCAACACAGCTTCTGGAAAGGATGGCAAGGTAGAACAAAAATAAATAAACGTGAGTCAAACCACTTCTAAACTATTGTTAATGGCCACCACATATTGTTAGGATAATCGTTCTTTTTCCTACTTTATGTTTGTAATGCATATAGAGTAGATATATTGCTCAGTCGCACAGGAGACTTGTCTGTCTCTTCCTGTGTGACTGAGTGGGCGGGATTTACCCATCATGCAGTTTGGCGGTGTAATTCTTTTAAAACCATGAGTCAAGTTCTATCCCTGGGACATAAGTAGCTCAGACTACTATGCCATCAGCTGTGAACATTATATTTTGTTGCTTGCTGAAGAGCAGGATAAATAAATGACATTAAAATGTCTAATGTTAATGTCCTTGTGCCAGAACATTCTTCACTTAATTTCTACTCCCTGACTTAAGTGATCTCTATATTCTTGACATGTTAAAGACAAAACTTTGCCAAATTAATGGTTACAACCATAAAAAGCATGTAGAAACATGTGCTAGAGCTAACCTACATGTTAGCAAAGGTGTTCAAAAATGTATCTTAAGTTGCAACTGGACTTACCTTGAGGTAGTTAAAAGTCGTCCTTCTTGCACTTTTTTTCGTCTGGACTGAAGATCAAAACTTAAAAATAATACATCCTCTTGACTTTCCCAAACTGGCGGTGGTGAAAATCAAAAAAACATATCGATCGTAACATTGTGAGGTGTTGTGTCTCCTCCACCTGCATTAAGGGAATGGTCTCCTGCTGCTGCGACGAGCACGAACCGAGCAGCGGTGAAAATACAAATAGTTTTAAATGTTTTATCTTAATCTGGTAAAAATTAAAGTGATTTACGTATTAAAACGGAAGACATTATAATTCAAATAGAAAATGACAAGGTTGACTGAGGAATTGCAAAACTCCGCTCTGGCTGCTCATTGTTTATGAGAACTTCAAAACAATAGACGTTACTTTCCCATGATTCTCAGCGGTATGCAGTAAATTACTGTGAAAAGAAACACTTGACCGTAGGATCATGGAAGCAAGCGCTATACCTCCCAGAATGCATTGCTTTTACAGCATTATACTGTATTAGCACAATACAGTAGGTTACTGTTAGAATTTCACTGTAAATTTACATCAAAGTCTTACAGTGTACTATAATGATACAGCAGCTATTATGCATATTTTTTTAAGTAATGACTAACAACATCTTAAATGTAAAGTTCTTCGTTTTGGCAAGTACAATTTAGACTAAATAAGTACATGTGAAGACAAAATAGTTTTTTTTTTAACAAGCATGAATTTCAATTTCAGTTAGACCTTAAAATGTGCCTGTTTTCTTTGTGTTTTCTTTTTTATTGAAAAACTTTATATTTGGTGGTTTGTCACTGCAAACGTGTCCTTTTTTATATAAAACCTTTTGTTTATTTCCTTTTAATCTTCCATTTGTCTGTGAACTAGCTTGTGAAAACTCCAGTGTAAATCTCACACTCTAGCCTGTCTGTGAAAGTTTTGGCATTGCAGTAAAATATATACAAATGTACATGTCTATCATCAGGGTAGTGCAGAAGTACAAAACAAATGCTCACTGTGTATTCCATGTTAAAATACAATCTATTCCATTGTACTTCACCTTGTTGGCTCATATACAAGTTCTCAAATGTTTCTATCAATAGATAGAGATGAAACCATCTGTTAGTTTCATCCTCAATATCATATCAACAACATGGGCCCAACATGTGCTCTTCTCCATGTTTACCTGTGTGTCAGACTACAGCGTTTGTTTGTCTTTCCTCCAACAGGTTCACACCGGCTGAGGGTGTTGGGGACACGTGCAACTCACTGGCCTGATGTTGAACCATGTGGATTATAGTGTGTACCACAGAGAATACACAGCCTGTTTTTATAAATGTACTCAATGTAACTGGATGCAAAGTCAAACAAATCTTCTACAGTTAATTATGACAGAATTAAAGGGTAAAGCTTACATTTTTGCATTCAAATAAATTATGTGAAACCATGAATCTTTAAAAAAAAACAAACAAATAAAATAATTGAAATGTGTTTTTCGCTCTCATGTCAGATGATATAAACAAATACATTACATCCAAGTAAAAGAAATACCTTAACCTTTTGTTAAACTTTCTTGCTAAGGGTTAGATCATAGGATCTATTTCACTCATGTAGGGGAGTAAATATATATATATATATATATATATATATATATATATATATATATATATATATATATATATATAGTTTTAGAACTTAGGAACAAGCGTTCAAGCGTTACGACGTTCAAAGCAACACTGCTGACAAACGGCACAAACACAAAGGTGCAAGCTTTAACCACCTGATGCCAAAGGACCACTGGTAACCAAATCTGTTCATGTTACCACCTCTACCGGTCGAGTTTTGCATGAAATGACATGAAAAAGTCACAAGAAGTCACAAGAATTTTCATAACTTGAGTTGGCTGAGGGAGGAAGAGAGAGGTGAGTCTATGTTTGAAATATACTTTATAGTTAACTAAATTCTTCTATACTGTAGAATTTTTGCTTTTTTTTGCTTTTTTCCTCAATGTTATATACTTTCTGTAATGTACTATAAATATCCTTTTTGTTCTTCTGGCTCAGACTAAATGGCGTGGCTACAACATGCTGTCCCTTTCATTGGTAAGCACACTTCATATAGGAGGCAACTACTGACTCTGATGGTTGTTAAAGGTTGAAAATAACCTGCTTCTTTCACAGGGATTCTCCTCTCGTTCCAGAGGACTATTCAGCCGCGTAAGTGTCTGTTCAGGACAAACATCTTTTTTATTTGCATCTTGGTCCATGTATGTATTATAATTGATAATGTGTGGCAACTGGCGAAAGACACTTTCCAAAACACACAAAAAGGTGAAGACCGTGTGAATAACTTGAAGCTATCGGACTGCTCAATGTGTCTTCAATGAGCTAACGAGAGACGACTGTATTGCTTGCTCCCTGCCAGAATACCATTATATTACAAGTATTACGACCAATGGACCAGTTGGCCAAGATAATATTGCAGCTATAACTTGTGCTTGTAGAATCCACAACTTTTGCTTTTGGAGCACCCGTTTTTTTTGCTAATGGATATGTTGTGGACCAGGGGTGCCCACACTTTTTTGGCTCACGAGCTACTTTTAAAATGACCAAGTCAAAAAGATCTACCTACATTAATAATGCTTATATATATAAAGCATTATTAATGTATAAATATACAGAGTATACTTTATATTTACAATATTGGCGTACCTTGCATAACTGCATGAACCCTTATGACACAATACAATTCTGTACATTTTTGGTCATTACATTTTACTCTGAGGACTTCACTGCATGGAACCAGCAGGGTTGCATAGTCCGGACAGTAGCTGCTGGTAGTCAGCGTCTGGCAGACCAAATGGTCATCAGTCATGGTGGAACGGTGTTTGGACTTAATCTTTTTCATGTGGGAAAAGGCTGACTCTAGGGCTGCAACTAACGATTATTTTCATAAACGACTAATCTATCGACTATTTTTTCGATTAATCGACTAATCTAATGACTATTTCCCGTAGCAAATTAAGAATAGTAACTCAAAATGTTGGAATTTGAACTTCAAATGTATTTGAGTAACAAGATCTGAACATCAGAACATCATCATAACAAATAAATTAAATAGTAATAAAGTGCAAATATGCTTTAAAAGTAAAGAAAAAGTACAAATAAAGCTTTAAAGGTAACTCAACATAGCAATCAAGCCTCTGAAAGTGCAAAATAACTAAAGAATAACTGGGCTGCAAGTGCCATTCAAAGTCCAAAAGTTTTAAATTGTAATTCAGAAACGTGAGCATATTGACATACTCTTAGTTGGTTGTATTCTGCATGTTTAACAACATGAAGAAACTCCTGTATCTCCGGACAGAGCTCTACAAGCCATCTCACATCAGTGTGCAGCAGGAAGTCAGAGTGGCTGCAGTCCTTCTCCAGATGCGCACAGAACATCCGTCTTTGAAGAGCTCTTGCTCGACTAGACGATCTTTGTTGCCACATCCATGATCTCTTTCATGTTTAGCGTTGCAGCGCATAATGCTTGTTGGTGTATTGTGCAGTGGTAATTAAGGAAGTCAGGGAAAACATCTCCCTGTACTTGGCAATACATCCATTCAAGCGGCCAACCATTGCGGTCGCAGCTTCCGTAGTGATTGACATTAATTTGCACACTGGGAGCTGGGTTTTGTCGCTAAAGTTTTTTTAAATTTTTTTAATTATTATTATTTTTTAAATGGCATGCGATCTACCCACACTACCTCCGCGATCGACTGGTAGATCGCGATCGACGTATTGGGCACCCCTGTTGTGGACCATTAGATTGTTCTGTGTCTGTATTTTTAGTTAATAGTTACTATGGCCGATCAAACAAAGAAAAGAGCGACGACTCAAAAGATTAACAATCAACGCTTAACGCCATTGGAGCCGCCAAAGAGAACGAAACTCTTCAAGATTGTAACTTCTGTTGATTCTGGAGTAACTCAGGAAACCCCAATGCCTCCTTTTGTTGACACAGTTTGAATGTTTGTGCATATTCATGTTTTTGTAAATGTCTAAACTGCCCAAAAGTACCGCAGCAGTACCACCTCATCAATGGCTCCCTGACTTGGCTCGAGGCTCAGAGCTTCTGCAGAGTAAAGTACACCGACCTGGCCGCCGTGGACAACATGAGGGACAAGGACGAGCTGGTCGACGCGCTGGGCGGTCATGTGACCAGCAGCTGGATCGGGCTCCGGAGAGGGAAGACGGGCAGGTGGATGTGGTCCGATGGGCGGGGCCCAGCGCACTACACCGAGTGGAAAGACAAAGACACGGGCAGTGAAGAGATGGACGGTGGAGACATGGACGTCTGTGTAGAGATGTTGCAGGAAGAAGGGTGGAATAACGTAGAGTGTGGAAAAACAAACGCCTTTGTATGTAATGGAAGTGAGTTGCAGATAGTAGTACTAGTAGTAGTAGTAGCAGATAGTAGTACTAGTAGTAGTAGTAGTAGTAGTAGTAGTAGCAGATGGAACGTAAAGATGTAATAAAAATGCACATCTTTCACAGTAGTAGTAGTAGATGGATGATGGATATGTAGATGGATACTACTAGTAGTATGTAGATGGATACTACTACTACTACTACTAGCAGTTGTAGTAGTACTAGCAGATGGAATGTAAAGAAGTGATACAAATACCCATCTTTCACAGTAGTAGTAGTAGTAGTAGTAGTAGTAGTAGCAGTAGTAGTAGCAGATGGATACTACTGCTACTACTACTACTACTACTACTACTACTACTACTACTACTAGCAGTTGTAGTAGTACTAGCAGATGGAACGTAAAGAAGTGATACAAATACCCATATTTCACAGTAGTAGTAGTAGTAGCAGTAGTAGTAGCAGATGGATACTACTACTACTACTACTACTACTACTACTACTACTACTACTACTACTACTAGCAGTTGTAGTAGTACTAGCAGATGGAATGTAAAGAAGTGATACAAATACCCATCTTTCACAGTAGTAGTAGTAGTAGTAGTAGTAGCAGATGGATACTACTACTAGTAGTAGTAGTAGTAGTGCTAGTAGTAGTAGTAGCAGTACTAGTAATAGTAGTAGTCGTAGTAGTAGTAGTAGTCGTAGTAGTAGAGCAGTAGTAGTAGCAGATGGATACTACTAGTAGTAGTAGTATTAGTAGTAGTAGCAGTAGTAGTAGTAGTGCTAGTAGTAGTAGTAATAGTAGCAGTAGTAGTAGCAGATGGATACTAATACTAGTAGTAGTATTATTATTATTATTATTATTAGTAGTAGCAGATGGATACTACTAGTAGTAGTAGTAGAGCAGTAGTAGCAGATGGATACTACTACTACTAGTAGTAGCAGTAGTAGTAGGAGTAGTAGTAGTAGAGCAGTAGTAGTAGGAGTAGTAGTAGTAGAGCAGTAGTAGTAGCAGATGGATACTACTACTAGTAGTAGTACTACTAGTAGTAGTAGTAGAGCAGTAGTAGTAGCAGATGGATACTACTACTAGTAGTAGTACTACTAGTAGTAGTAGCAGATGGATACTACTACTAGTACTAGTAGTAGTAGTAGTAGTAAAAGTAGCAGATGGAACGTAAAGATGTGATAAAAATACACTTTCAAATCATATAAACTAGAACAACAATCTCTGCTCTCAGACCTCCACCAAGGCTGGCTCCTTAGCTCTTGCTTGCTTTGAAGAGGAAAGACCAGAAATATATTGTTGTCTCCTTGTGTCTCTCTAGTCCTGCAGGATGGCAAGCGCAAGATCGTGTATTTCAAAAAGCCCACCAGCTGGGTGAACAGCCAAGAGCTGTGCAGAGAGAAGCACAGCGACATGATCAGCATCAGCTCCAAGTCGATGAATTTAAAGGTTGCCAATATCGCCAACAACTGGAACACCACAGTGTGGATCGGCCTGTTCAACGACGCCTGGATGTGGTCGGACGGAAGGGAAACCTCCTTCAGGTTTTGGCTGAGCGGCTCGCCTCATCGGGGCGACTGTGCCTCCGTTGCAGCGTCGCAGCAGGGCCGCTGGCTCACGGCTCCGTGTGACGGGAAGGCCGCGTTCGTCTGTCAGGGCGGTGAGTTATGCTGCAGCTTATAAATGAACTGCTCGACACGCCACCGAAGGGATTTATATGTCTGAGGAAGTCTGTGAAGCACACCTACATTTGGGAAACAATGGGTGTTGCTAGTAAACATAGTTTAGTTAGCAAACATTTAGCAGCTAAAGAGCCAGATAGAAAGAAGAAAAAAAAAAATAATAATAATCAAATTAAAATACAAAATAAAAATAAATTATAATATATATATATATATATTTTTTTTTTTTAAATTAAATTAAATTAAAAAATAAGAATAATAAAATAAATATAGAAATATATATATATATATATATATATATATATATATATAAATAAAGAGATATAATAACAAATACTGAAAACATATTGAAAAATAAAAAATGTAATAATAAAAAATTGAAAAATAAAAAAATTGGAAAATTGAAGAAAATATACAATACAATAGAAAATAGTTATATTTTAGTAGAGAACATTTTGGGTATAACTCATGAGCAATAAGCATTAAAAAACAAACATAATTATGCTAAAATGGGGTGAGAGGAGCAAATATGCACTTGGTCTGACATCCATGTGAAGAAGGACAAAAAGAAACACAGAATGTAATTAATGCTAATGCTCCGACAACTGCATGTATGTATGTAAATGCAACATGTTCACCACAACTCCTTTAGAAGATAATGTGTCTAAGTTGTGTATTAAAACATGTTACTGCATGTTGAAATCATTTAGTTTCTTGGACAAAAACCTGATACTTTGTTCTTTTTTTCCTCATAAAACATGCAGATAATAATACAAAGGTTTATTTATATAGCACTTTTTCCAGACAAGGATCACAAAGTGCTGAACAGGAGTCAGGAAAAAATAAATAAAAATGTTAAAACCAGATTGACAATAACGACCAAACAATTCAACAGTTAAAAGAGCACAGTAATAACGCATTCAAAGATGGAACAATAAAAAACACAGTAAAACAAATAATGAAAATTATAAAAGTACTTTCAGATGAGGTGAAAGTACGTTCATGAATAAGTGCCGGGATGTAGCCCGCTGCCTGACATTGATCACATTTTTCTGGGGACGCTGCAGGACTCAAAGAAAAGAAGATGGTTGTAAGGATGACGCTGCGCTCTGCTGCCGACCTCAATGACCCCAAAGTCAGTGATGCTCTCCTGGAGAAGGTAGAGAAAAAAAAGTATATCTGATAAAGTGACAAAAAGGTTTGATAGATGTATTCATATTTGGTATCACAGATACATTGATGTGACATAGATGGGCAGGTAAAGCTGTTCCTAAGGGCTTTGTGGAGTAACGGTTTATTACTATTATAACACTGTGTGTCCTCAGCTGGCCGCTGGCCTGAGACGACACTCGGTGACTGATTTCAAACTCAGCTGGCGACGGGACGACAGCGGACTCGTCTTCCAACGCGATGAGCAGCCGGTGGTAGAACATCAGTGAGTAGCTTAATAATCCTAAAAGACTTTCAATATGCATCATCTGAGACCCCAAATATACATTTCGCTGTTCATGACTCTGGGAGGTCCAGAGGCTGATTTATGAAACAACTCAACCTTCAGTCATGTCTAACATTTAGACTGATTTAGTCTGGGGAAAATATCTAATATATATTAATTAAATTAATAATAATTTAACCATATTCATTTTTCCCAAGGGTAATGTGAAGAAGTCCATATTTGGGCAAAGGAAATGTCACTTTCAGAATGAATACTAATATAATATAAAGCATTGTTAGCTCTATGCATTTTAATTGTGCTTTCATATGTATTTTATTATGTTTAATGTGTTTTGTACTATCTGGCTTGAGTGTGAAATAAAAGTTTGATTGATTGATTGAATAATAATAAAAAGATTTCTCAAGCAATATGTTGGCATTCAGCCTGCTTTCACGTTAAAAGTGAAATAACATAAAAGTTTTTAGTACTCTTGTAGTAAACTTATTTGTTCTTCTAATTACAGGAAGCTGTCGGGGTTGAAGTGAGTTGACTTGTTGAAGAATTGAGTCGCCATCTTAATAGCTTTGGTGTATTGATGAATGTATCCTCTTGAAACTAGCAAACATTCTCACCTGCATTATGAAGTAAATCAATAATTTACCTGTCCTCTTTGCTGTGGTATTTTAGTTAAATTACATTTAACATACACATGTTTAAATATAGCTTAATAAATGTGAGTGAACTTGTCGTGGTGCACGTATTGTAAACTTTCTATGACTTTGTGAATTATAAGAATCGTAGTTAGTGGATGTTTTAATACAGTGATAATAGGGAAGACTCTGAAGCCCTTTATGTTCAACATGAATTATGACTTAATGTGATCCCCCCATGTTTTGATGCCAATCATAAACCCTTTGTTATTAAAGAAAAAGATAAAACCCATCTGACATTGCTGATTTTATTTGATATTAATGAATGTCTGTTTATGCTTTTTACGCTAAAACATGAGAAGTTTTGTGTTAAAAGTAGAAAAAACAAAATACTTTATTCATACATGACTTCCTTGCAGAGACGAGGCTTTAACTAATATCTCAATCCTTCCAGTAATCGTGTAAACGCATGACGGTACACTTGTAGTCAAATACATAATCAATAAACCCTCGCACACCTGGGTTTGCACACAGTATGACTCCTTTAACCCTCACCTTCCAATAAAGTGCAGCTCAGGAGACGTGTGACGGTTAAACTGCTTTTAAATAAATAATTGACATTTTCACAGAATACTAGAAAAGAAACAATAAATACTCTTCCAAATTTTTGCATTTTAAACTTTCAACTATGAATCCTGAAACTGTCCTTTTGACAAAGTAAACCTAAAGAGTAAATACAATATCTATGTTTTTGTCATTAAATGTTTTATGATAGTCCTATTAACTTATTAAACAGTAATTTTAAGTCAAGCCTTATGTTCTCAGTCGTATCTCATGGCCTAATAATAGCAGTTGGCATAGCGAGTGAAGAGATATTCATAAAGCAATACTTCATTAATGATCATAAAACATCATTTAGTTTAGTAGATATATTGGTTAATATAATAAAGACCTATTGTATGAGATTACAACTGTATTATGTTAAAATCATTCAATAACTGTTTCATAAACAATATTTCCGGGTGTTTAAAAATCTTTTATACTGCTTAGAAATGCTAAATACAGGAAGTTAAAGCAGCAAAGGTTTCTTATTCACACATCCAGTAAGGTCAGACTAACATTAGCTTTTATTTAAAGTCTTGTTTCTGACCACCTGACACATGTCTCTTTGTTGCTGCCTCTTTACCCGCCGGTCACCTCAAGCATCCACACCCTGAATTATGCAAAACTATAAGCCTTAATAAAATTTAAAACGGTGAGTCATTTAAAAATGTAACCACGGTAGAGCTGCCATGAATAAGGAAATCAGCTAAACAGAACAAAGCTGTTTATTCACACCAAGCTGTTAACATGTTAATTTCAGCTGAGCACTTCAACACGGAGATTGACTCACTTTTGGAACGAGCTCCAAGTGGCCATTCAAAGAACTGCAGTTTTTAGGCCCTCCTGCATTTAAATATAGTCTCTTTACCTGTTAACGCTCCGCTGTTCCCCGGCTAGTGGCCGTCTTTGTCTGTTTGTTGGTTGGATCTGTGCAGCTCGCCTAAAAAAACCTTCAACCCGCTGCACTTAAACAATACTGATGAAGAACAATGAGACAAATTATTGGGTAATAATTCTCAGTGGGCTTTTCATTATGAGTGAAAGCTTTCACATCGGCTCCACATGGTGATTTAATGCATTCTTTATATATAAATGTTGAGAGCAGCTTTAATGTTTAATCGTCGGATGGAGTTTGTTGCAGCTCTCTGTCAGTCAGTATGTGGATAAATTAAAATATATTCTTGCATGTTCTACCCTTTTTAGATTTAGAAGGAATATGCATTGTATGTTTAAGGAGGAGCCTTATAGGCTGATATCATAATACCATTATTCATACCATGGTCCTTTTCATTGTTTGCAAGATTATGCTATTGTTTTTAAATTAGATTCTGTGTTTTTCATTAAAATTATTTCATTGTGACATCAACAGCTGCATAGTCAAGCTAATGTTTAATTTTGATAGAACGGTTAATAAACACATGAAGTGATGCAGGCTTATGAATTTGAAAGCCATTTACAGGAAAGCATAACGTGTATTATGACTGAGCTGAAGGACTTCCCTTTCATTTCTGCGTAAACGCAACTTGAGAGTGAAGCGGCGTTGTCCTTTATGTGAAGGTATTGTTGCCATTAGCAACGTGTTGTCTTGATCACCAACGTGGAGTGATACTCAACACAATGAGATCACGGCAGATTAAAAGGTCAGGAATGTACAGTATGCAGGAGGCGTGACTGATAGTTGTTCATAAATAAAATCCTCAGGATCGTTAGTCACTGTCACATCTACTGGAACTCAAGCAGGTAACACTATTTGCATAAACATTTGTTGCTTTGTTCATTTTATTACATTCTAAATACTATCGGTGGAAACATGATTTGAGTAATAGTTGTGGAGGTTTGTGCTGTTGTGTTACTGAAGCTTACGGTCCATCAATCCGTCCATGATATTATTAATTATTCATCATCTTAATGATCATGCTGCTGCCGAAACATAGAAATAACATTTTCAGGCTTTTTAAAATAATTATAAGTGTCACAACCTAAAGTGAAGCTTTTAAAACCTTTTATTTTTTATTTTGATTGAGGATGTAATGTTTTGAGTGTTACTTTTCTTTTCTGTAAGTAACCTGTTCTGTGATATGTGTTGTTTCTTCAGGAATCTGCAAAAAGACAAACAGATCTGAACAGAAAATAGTTAACATCATAAATGCTGCTGCAGGTCAGTGAACATCACACTTTATACACTGTCCCATTTTTTAATGAGTCAACAGTTATGAAACTGTTTATAAGTTGCTACTAACTTTAATAACAGTTGTTAAATAATGTACCATAGTAGTGCTTTTTATATTCATCTATGAACCATTTCAAGTCATTAAGAAATGGGAATTAACTACTAGCCCCGAGGGCATAAGTGCACAACATTCATTCAAATTGTTATAATCGGTTCAATATAGAGGATGATGATTTATGTCTCATTTACGTCCGTGTTTTTCTGTCCTTGTCTGATTGTTCGTATAGTTAGTTGTTATACTGTTTGGTGTTATTTTGTATTTGTTGTTATTGTCTAGTTTGAGATAATGTGTAATTTATATCAACTTAAAATAAAATTATTGAAAGAAAGAAAGAAAGAAAGAAGGAAAGAAAGAAAGAAAGGGGAATTACACTCAGTTGCAGTGACACACATCAAGAAAAAGTAGGTCAAGAAGTGAGCAACAAACTGTTGTGAGTCATCTGCAACTATAAGTCAATAATTAGTCTGTGATAACTGGTTCTTCAAGTCTGCAGTTGTGTTTGTGAATAAGCTGTAAATAAATGAGTTTTGGTCCAGAGGCCCTACGCCTGTTTCCTAGAAGGTCAGATATCAAATGTGCATTGGATCAAAAACCGTTCAGAGAACTGGAAAATGAAAGAGCTAAAAACACAACGCCAGTACCGAAGCAGAAGGTTTTTGCAACCAGTCATGCAAAAGTTGTTATTAATTCACACCCTGTAATATCTATAAAGCATTGGGAAATATTGTGTTAATGAATTAATAATGGCAATAGTTACAATTAAAACAAGACAGAGAGACGGGTGAGGATGTTATAGGCACACTGGCGCTTTGAGCTAAATGCTAAAATGCTCTCAAAGCGAACATGCAAATGTTTAGGAGCTGCAATGTTGACCATCGATTATATGAGTGTGTTATCGTGCTAATATTTACCACAAAGCAACCCACGCCAAGCACAGCTGAGGTTGATGTGAGTGGGAATAGTTTCGGAGGATCAAAACCGCTATTGAGATAGAAGAAACAAAAACGTCAACCTCATGGTAGGAAAAATCCTGGGATTACAGTCATGGTAATCCATCCCAGAATTGCTCAGCTATTTAAGTCTTGACTTAAGTGGTGGTCCAACCGATCCACCGCTGTCATTGTAATTCCTAGAGCCGCGCCACCAGCAAAGCTAAAACCTCTTCAGAAAAGTGCTGTAGAAAGTATTAGAAAGTGTTGAAACTAAATGATTAACATGGGCTCTGTTGTTATCAACCTTTCAGGTACTTTAATTCTGCTGAACTGCCTTTTTGAAACGGAATCACAGAGAAAAAACAACATTTTCATCTTCTTCCTGAAATCCAAGCCAACCATCATGGAGTTGATACCAATGTTAAGGGCTAATTTGGACAAATTGCTTTCAGGGTACGTGCAACAAAATCCAAAGTCCACCAACACGCAACTGTTCTCTTTCTTGGCGCTGCTGAACGCGTACATTCCTGAGTCCTACCTCCTGATGTCTGAGTGTCAACAGATCCTCGGACCACCCGATCCCATCCATGGAGGCCCCCCCTTTAAAGAAAGAATGGAGCCTTTTTCCATCCTTATCAAACAATCCAGTCTAAACCCTGAACACGTCTGTATGGTTCACCCAATTACTGCACAGTATTCTGTGGCGTTACTAGCTGACTTTGGGGTTTCCAGGAGTGCGACAGTGAAGGACTTGATGTTATCACTTTGTGGAGAGCAGCCCCAACCACATATACTCAAGTGCATCAAAGATCTGCTGACAAAGAGAGGATGGGGAAAAAGGGGGAAAGATAAATTCTCAAGGTTGATAGAAGATATACGGGATAAAGAGAATTTCTACAACGCTGTGTCTGTCTTGGAAACCGCATCAGATAAATTGAGACAACACCCCTACCCCCAAACCCTGTCCCGTCTCTATTACATCAGAGGAGGCATCATTGACTATACAAAAGCTGAACAATGGGCAAAGAGAGCCATTCAAATAGCTGAAAACAACTCCTATGTGGCTGACACTCTGGGGCAGATTTACAAGAATCGTTTGATGAAAGCCAGGCAACTGAATGATATCGTACAAATGGCAAATAAGGCTTTCCAAGCCTTTAAAGATGTGGAGAGGAAAGCTGACCAAGAAGAGGGCCCGGAAATGAGGGACATGGCTGATACTGTACACATTTCAAATTCCTTCAACAACAGAGGCCTTTTTGGCTTCATTCAAGTGGCAAAGATAGCCTTTGAGAAACTCAAAAGAGCTTCTCATTCACAGGAACACATCCAAAGCCTAAAAATGGAAGTTCAAGCTAAGTTTGACTTTTTTGAATGGTACCTAACCTACTCCAAGCCTGGCAAGACATCCGCAGAGCCATATTACTTCTGGAAGGACATCGCTCTTTGTTACGAAATGTACACAACAAAAACAGCCGCTGAGTCCAGAACCTTTCCAGGCCTCCTGGATGGTCTGAATCACGGCCTTTTCACGTCAAGGGGAAGACATGCTGGTTTTGTGGAGGCCAAGAAAACCGTGTCGGACTTAGAGGAAATCCAAGATGATTGGAAAACCACCTACGAGGCCGATCCTGACGATGTCCACGCGGCTGAGAGTTACATCCTCTCCAACATCACCTTGAGCAACAAGATGCATAACTCTCCTAAACTCACCCCAGTCAATGAACTCCAAGCAATAATACACAGATTCTTGCACAGAGACGTGGGGCGTAGAAGCCCTGAGTTTTACCTCATGGCTCTGCTGTTGTTTTGGCCTGAGGAAGAGAATCAAGAGGTGCAAGATGAGGATGAAGAAGAAGTGGAACAACCAGCCACAGGGGATGAGTTGTCAGAAGATGAAACCTGGGAGGTTGAGGACAGCGATGAGGAGCAAGAAACAAGCAGAGAGCCTGAACAACTACCTCTTGGCCTCATGTTTGACCTGCAACAGTATGTCACATTCATGGAGAAGACGTTCGAGAGATCCGATGCCAAGTACCTTCGAGGCCGTTACCTTCCGCCTCTGTTTTTTCTGGGGAAGGGCTCTGGCCTGAGCAGATGGATCCACAAATCAAGGTTGGATGAAATCGTGGAAAACCAGGTGGATGATGAGCTTGATGGTGAACAGTATGCGAGTACGAAGGAGAAATGGAGGCGGATCAATGGGAAATGGACCAAGGGAGATGTGTGGCGAATCCCAGAAGTGGAAGACATGCTTCTCCCCGTCCGGGTCGAGCCATGCTCCACTCCCACGATGCCACGGGGGCATGAAGAAGAGAACGTGCTTGTTTGTGCTGGAGGGAGGAAAATAATGGTTACGAAAGAGGTTGAACCTGATTCAGCGCTGAGCCCGATGCTTTTCTATCTCGGCTTCAACATTAAGGGTCCTGTCGTCTTCAAAGTAGGATATCCTCACATGTCTGGACAGTGATTGACAAAGAACATTTTAGTGCTGGACAGAATTTCCTGGCAACCCGTTCAATAGTTCAGTTGAGACATTCCTGTGTAGTGGTGGACTGACCGACGGACCCACATTCATCTCTCAAGTCAAGCTACCCTGCTAGGGTTGCCAAAAATGATTATCTTTGAGATGCAGAGAATCATGAACAATAACTGGAAGATTTCCCCAAAACTAGTTTTTTTTTTTTTTTTACACTATATGACTTTGATGTAAAGACTCTGGGTCATCCATGTTCAATAAGTGTAAAATCAAATGTATTATATTCTATGTTATTTTTTAGGCTAGATAGTAGTGGGTGTATCTTCAATCTTATGTCCCACAAGTTAAGTAAGCTTAAGCTTAAGTATTTTGCATTATTGTATTATATGGATGGGTGTATAACACATTTTCTTTTAAAATTGGACTTACATTTTTGGGATTTTCTTTAATTAACCATGCTTGACCATACTTTATAATACGGTATAATAACCAGGTGGCTGGTAATATCCTTTGGCTTTAAGAGATACATATGATGTGAAAAGTCTATCTGATGTGATGACATTTTTTTTCTTTGTCTTTTATTTTGTACTAATTAAGATGTAATTTTCCAATACAGCATACATGCATATAAATACAAACAATAGGTACAATCTATTGATTTGTTTACATTGGCCTTGTGCTGTTTTATGATATTTAATGAGTTTTCTGTATGTTTAATATGCATTCTAACACAAACCAATGTTTTTAATGAAACGTGGTGTGAAAATGTCATTGGAAATAATGTGGGAAATTGTTTTGGCAAAATAATAAAACTTGCAATGTGATTATCTGCTATGTGAGTTTGTTTTAAGATGTTAACTACAGCCAATGTCCACTGACTGTAATTTAGATTACATCCCATCCAAAACACATTAAATGATCAAAAGAAAAATAATAATTTCAAAGCCACTTTATTTAACAACAATATTGTTTGAATGCAGTATTTTAACTTGCAACAAAATATGTTTCACACAGTAGTATTCCTACTTTTAGGTTGAAAAGAACTGAACTAAACAAGCCAACTGTATATAAAGTAGTTACTGCACCTTGACCATTAGAGCAGTACAATGGCAAAATGCTACTTAGACATGAATGCATCAGGAAGAACATTCACATAAAGTCATTTAAATAATATAGAAGTCGTAGGGATGCAATTCTCTTCATGTGAATACATATGTACGTCTTATTTAATACATTTTTCATGCAGGGCTTTTACGTTTTTTGTGTGTTTACATTGCTGTATAAGTACTTTCGTACACATAGTGGCCTTGATCTGTTGACCAAAAAAACAACCAAAACACATAATTTTAGAAAACAACACAATACATTAGAAAACACAACAACAAAAGAGGAAACATTAATAAAACTACAATAAATACATTAGAAAATGCAACAACAAAAGAGAAAACATGCATAAAACTACATACATTTTGTTATTATTAATAACACTTGTGTAAGCTATTATATTGAGTTACTTAGCTCTCCAGGAGGCTGTGTTCCGGTGTATGTGTCTGGGGCTTTTATTGTGAAGGATAAAACGGATGAAGAAGAAGAGAGGAAATGTTCAAGGAGTGTGGGAGAAATAATCAAAGTGGTTGACATATTGTGCAGACAACGGAGGCTCCGGTTGTATAAGGTATATAAAGTAAAGGCGCACCATAACCCTCGGCTCCACCAGTTTACAACAGTAGAAAGCGACAACATTTACGTCACAGCGCCCACGGTGGTCAGCTATTCACGGCGGACGTTGGGTATCATTGGGAATTTCCGACAAACCCTGAAGGCAGCATTTCCCCCGCATCAACCTGCCCAGCCTAGGCTCCCAGGTAATTAGCCGTTCGTCCGTCTGTCTGTCGCACAGGTGAGCGTGAGTGTGCGCAGGCGCGTGTGTGTGTCGACTCGTCCTTTTTTTAGTGTGTCAAATGTCGAAACGTCCAGATGACAGTAAATGAGCGGAATGTGTCCTCGGACTCCCCTAAAAACAAACCGGAACAAAACCACAACAAAAAGAGAGCAGAGCTAACGGTTATTAACGGGTAACCGTTATAGATCCAACGTGTCTTCTGGGTGTAATACGTGAAGCCTTCAAGCCTCAACGGGAGGAAATCGGTGTTGCACGAGGACACTTTGTCAAGGTAAGTCGCGCGCGAGGGGGCAGACTAGTGTGACGGTAGCTAACGTGCCTTCCCGTTAGCTACCGTCACTTACCTGACGTTACTGGCCATGTTGTTAACGTGTTTTCAGCTCTGCGGGCCCGTTTCACGTCTCTAGGGTGGAGCACTGGCAACCATTGCTGGGGACTAACTGGGAAACCACTGCCGTTAACTGGGACACCTCTCTGTCTCCTCTCGGCGACACGGAGAGGTTGGCGTCCCTCCATGTTACCTCGAGGCCACGACCTTTTGAACACGCCGTGTTGTAAACAACGAGCTTATCAGGCTGACCTCGTTCTACTTTCATTTTGATCCTAACATGCAAGGAAGGAGGAGATAGTGTTGCTGGGTACATTTAATATGATTCTATTTTTTGTATATATATTTAATATTGTATTGCTTACCTATATGTTTAAAAAAACATTTGTGTAATTAATGTCTCATGCTCTTTAAATATGGTTGAAATAATATTGTCCTGATCTTTAAGTGATAATTGAATGTCTAAAAGTCGAATGTATTTAATGTACGATCTTTTAAAACAAAGTTTAATTTCCTAAATTAATACGCTCTGTTATTTTGTTGTGTGTATGAATTGAGTATTTTTCATTCCTGATATTTGTGTGTCTTCTATGTAACTGCTTGTTACTGTGACAAACTATCTATCTATCTATCTATCTAAAGTATCAAACCATCAAACCTGAATATTTAGATTGTTTTGCTAAATTAAGGACTTCAACAATGGATCCATCCACAGAATTGTCAACTTAAAAAAATGATTATTACATATTTTTTTCTTTAACTTTTAGTGCCCTGACATCTCCAGAAGAGGGACGTTCGCCATCAGGACACCTGCAGCCATCTTTCCTTCTCCCCGTTTCCACATCGCTGGTCCTCTCCGCCTCTCTCCGGTCGCCCCTTCATCCTCGCGGTGTAAATGCCGACATGGCCTCGTCCCTGTTAGAGGAGTCCAGCGTCCTCCAAGACGAGCTCACCTGCCCGGTGTGCCTGGAAGTGTACCGCGACCCGCACTTGCTTCCTTGCGGCCACAACTTCTGCAAGATCTGCCTGGACCGCCTGAAGCGGCAAGCGGATCGAGGCCGCTTCCGCTGCCCGGAGTGCCGCGACAGCCACCGATGTGCCACCAACTTTCAGAAGAACTTCAAGCTGGCCAATATTGCGGACGACTACCGCCTCCGCCGCAGGGCGACCGCCGCGGCGGAAAAGAAATCCAGAGGACTGTTGTCGTCTTCTCTGTCAGCGCTGCAAGCCAAAAGTATGTTTACTACGGTTCCGTGTGACTACTGCCCCGCAGTCGAGCCCCAGGCGTCCGGCTTCAGTGCCCCGACGGAGGACTGGTCTCAGGATGTAGGCGACCTACAGGAAGGCGACCAGCAGGAAGCCGTCCCCGTGTCGATGTTTGCGGTCAAGACGTGTTTGAAGTGCGAGGTGTCCATGTGCCAGGAGCACGTGAAGCCGCATCTGGAGCTGCCGGCGTTCCGCGACCATCCGCTGACCGAACCGATGAACGACCTCTGGAAGAGGAAGTGCCCCGACCACGATGAGATATACCGGTAGGAGGCACTTGCACTTGGATTTTTGCTGTGGTATTATTTTGGAAAAGTGTTGGTCTTTTCATCTTGGAGTAAAATTCAGTTTTGCTCCAATGCCACACAGTTTTGATTTACTGTTTCTGCCATTAATCCTCCACCTATTGGATAACTCATAACTAATAACTGGATGAATGAAACAATGTTCAAGCTACTGTTTCAATAACTTGTACCAAACTTAATACAGTTTTCACAATAACCAATCCTCTTTGTGCGAGACTATATTCAAAGAAGATCTGTCATTTATAAAGTTCATCTGAATCCTGATTTTATTATTTGTTATGCAACTTCAGATATTACTGCTTGGATGACAAGATGTGCGTGTGCAACGCTTGCACCATAGAAGGAGGACACTCGGGACACACGATCAAGACCCTGAAAAACACAATGAAAGATTTAAAGGTACGCTTTTTATTTTCACAGGCTAGGAAAGTCTGTTATTTTTATTATTATTATATGAAATTACTAAAATGTTTTCATCTAAGGTTTTGGGATCGTTTAATGTTTTTTTTTTTTTTTTTTGTTTTTTGTGTGGTTAGGAATAGCTGCATGTTAAAAATAATTTGATCACACAAAATCCTTGTTTTTAAGAGCATTGCATTCAGAAATAAACGTGTAGGAACTCTGGTTGGTCGCCTCCTCCATATTGTTTTGCTCACACAAAAGTCTTATGATGAGTCTGGAATCCTGATGAATGAATATTGTCAGGTGTGTGTGTGTGTGTGTGTGTGTGTGTGTGTGTGTGTGTGTGTGTGTGTGTGAATGAAAGAGTCACATGACTGGTCTTTCTATAGGAGAGTTAAACCCACTTCCTGTGCCTCCATTCTCCTGAGCAGAGTGTGAAGTTGAGAGGCTTCCAGTTCATCGCTCTGTGTTCAGCACTGAAAGCCGCTGAATTCAACGTGTTCGGGCTTTAAGACCGAGTTGTGTCCTTTTCAGTCAAACTTATTTATTAATGTTGTATTACTTTCAGCCGTGATGCAGTAGACTTTACACCCAGATGGACTCAATAAAGACGCTCATGAAAGATTTCAGCTGGAATAGAAAAACTAAACCCGCAGGCAAAGTTCCCTGTGTTTAGATAATGACTTAAATACATTTTCTGCTCCCAATAAAACTGGTACGAAGGGACTACAAGTGCCTATTTATTTATATTTTCATGCACAGGAAAAATGCATAAAAGGGAACAAAGTGATTCATGATTTAATTTTGTATCGGTGTCTCACCGTATTCTGTTTGGGCACGGTGAGAAGAGATGGAGAGACTAATCACAGCTGATCTCAAACAGAATCATCAAGTGAGGACTTTCATTACTGGGTGATGTAACGATAACGCTGTCTGCTCTCTGCCGTCTTTTCAATATCGTGAGAGACGAGAGAATTCAAAGCAAGTATTTGTCATTGGAACAATAGTAGTCAATCACGCTTTCAACCCCGACACCGACAGATTATGTGTTTTTTTTTTTGTGTGGAATATTTAAAATCTTGAAGTGTGTGGTGACGTCGTTATCATTGAGCCTCCGGATGTTTTCCAGGGCACGCTGGATAAGCAGCTGTGCCGGGTGGAGAGGAAGTACAGCATGGCCGAGAAGAAACTCCAGGAGCAGAAGGAGAAGGAGAGGCAGACTAAGGTAAAATGGGCCATGTTGGAATATTTGGCCATTTATAATATCGCCTCAAACTCCTTCTACAGCTTATCTTTGAGCTTGTAGTGTTTAGTGATTACAGTGTTTACAGTTTGACATCCTGAAAACAGTTCAACCATGTTCAGTGTCTGTATGTGAATAAAGGCTAACAATTATTTTCATTAGCAGTTAATTAGCTGATTGTTGTCTCGAGCAAATTGACTAATTATTTGGTCTATGACACATATTTAAACTATGAAAAAAGTGAGGTCATAAAGGGTCTTGCTTTTTTTCAACCGGCTGTCCAAAACCACAAAATATTCAGTTTACAGTAATGTGCACACAATATGATCTCAGTATGTTGATTTAAGCCTCTTAAGATGCTCTGAGTAGTTGTGTGTTTGCTCTTGGTACTTTAATAGGAGACGTCTAAAACATAAAAGTTGCTACATATACTGTAAAAAGAAATGTAAAAATAATACAATAAAATTTGCTTTGCAGTAGAACTTTACCAGTTTAAAAAGAGTTAAAGTCCAACTTTTTCTCCCGATCATTATTAACAAATATTCATACATTTTCTGAATCAACCCTTTTTTAAAAGCCATTTTGTTCACATTACGCCGCTGTTGTATTTTTATTTGTTGACTCAACTTGAAAGTAATACAACGTTTATATTTAAATAAATAAAATATGACTCGACTCTACTGACGTCATCCTGTTAACGCCCCGCGTTCTTCCTCTCTTCCTCCTCATCACCCGGCGTAGAAGTTCCGTGACGACTCTGACCAGTGCCTGACGAGGCTGGGCGAGGACATGAAGGCCCGAGTGCTGCACTTCGTCTACCGACTGCGAGACTGCACGCGCTCTCACTGCGACTCGAACGGACCGACCATCCAGAAGAACATCTCCAGGATCTGCCAGGACCAGACCCGCCTCCAGGAGGTCCGCTGCGGCATCGAAAGCCTCGTGCAGGAAAGCGACCCGTTCCGCTTCATCGAGGTGGGACTGTGTTTTTGGTCCATTTGGCACAAATCGCACACACTTTCCCCGACGTGTACAAGAAGGTCAAACACGGACACCAGTTACGGCACTCGCTCTTGATTTGAAGTTAATTCATATTAATCGTTTAAAGATACTTGAAACGAGTTGTGGCGTTGGTCTTGTAATACATTTAGGAGGAGCAAACGGTTCCAAAAACTAAGGCCGCTACTTTTTTGTATTAAAAAAATTGATTCTCAATCAATCTTGCCCTTTTGTACATTAGACAAAATATTACTACGATTACGTTTATATCGTTGTCCATAACTCTGTTTGTTTTTTTCAGGCATACAAGACAACAGGAAAACAGTAAGTTCTGCTTTCATATTCAACCAGCTACAACTAACAATTAATGTCATTATCGATTATTCCACAGATGATTTTTCTCTATTGATTGTTTAGTTGTTTTGTCTATTAAATGTGTGTAAAAGTGAAAATAGACAACATTTCCCAGAGCTCAAGGTGATCAATTTTGCTCAATTATTTTTAATTTGACGGTCCACAACCCATCGATATTCAGTTTACTGCCGTACATCACAGGAAAAAGGAAGTCCTGATATTTGAGAAGCTCTACGTTTGGCATGTTCGGTTAAAAAAAATAAATAAAAAAAGACAACATATTAATCAATTACTAATCTTTGATGCTCTGTATTTATTGTGATTAGATGAAAAGAATAAAAACATGGCGTCCTCTGTTTCAGGTGCCGCAGGCAGCTGAGAAAAAACATGTTCTACCCCGAATACGTCGACATGGAGACGGAGGTTCTTGGAGTGATGATGGATGACGAAATGAGGAAGTTCCTTGAAGTCGACCTACCGGCTCACATCATTGCTGCTACTCATTCCATCTGTAAGGAATTGTCTTTTATTCGGCTACGTGAAGCCGTGACTGAATACTTTTGACCCAAAACCACAAAATGCAGTTTTTGTTTCAACGGCTTCACGACGGTTATGATGTTGAGCTTTTGTTCACGCTATTGGAGAGAGGTGTTCCTGTTATTTAGTCCACCCTCATGAAATGCGGATCCCACGCAAATGATCCCACGCAAATATCATCCGGTTGTCTTTCAGATCTCCAGGACGAGGCGGATGAGGAGAATGAAGAAGAGGCTGTGGAGGAGGAGGAGGAAGAAGAGGAGGAAGAGGACGATGACGACGACGACGACCTCGATGACAGCAGCGTGGAGGAAATGAGGAGCGAGGGGGAGGTGGAGGAGGAGGAGGAAGATGAGGAGGAGGAGGACGACGACGAGGAACGACGTCACCGGAATGAGCTGGCGGACTACCTTTACAGCCCGGAGGAGGACGAGGAGGAGGAGGAGGAGGAAGACGAAGATGACGATGATGAGGATGGAGAAGAGGACGAGGAAGTGCGGGTAGTTTAACTGAGGACAGGATTTGTATACATGTATTTCTACAGTTATTAAAGCACTTTTGGCAGATGTTAAGGTCGTAACATCTGTTCGGGTGTCGCACTCGTCTTATATTTGAATGTCCCGCGTTCGGCTCAGGACTCGAGCGGCTGCCACATTTTGCCTCAAATCCCCCCGACGATATTCTTGAGACGACACACTGGATGACGGCAGAGCGTCGACGCAGCCGGACTTAAAAAAAACTGTGCGCTGAGAATCCGCCGACGTGACGCTGAGCGCTCAACCTGCTGAACTTAACTACGGTGCTTTACAGTCGTTTGCTGTATTCGTAAACACACGGATGTGAATGTATAACGAAAGAATGCGGCTGGAACCTCAAACCGAATTTGGCAAAAACCTTCTGCATGTCTTTGATGCCAGATTTTATACCACTTTGCTAAAAGATTTATGATACATGAGGAATTTGTCTCAACAGAATTGATTAGATTTGATCCAATTTTGTTTTGGGAACTTTCACCTGTTCACCTGCATTTTTGATAAAACGGGTGCTAGAGAGAGATTCTGAAATCAATTTTCAGGCAAAATGATTGAATTCCTTTGGGTTTCCCAGTTTTCCATCACCATAAAAAGCCTTCTGACCTTCATCCATAAACAGGGCGAACACGCCCCGTTGTGATTGGTTAATTCATGCTACAGTTAAACATGGCAAGCCAAAGAGTAAGGATGTGTGTGTGTGTGTGTGTGTGTGTGTGCATGGATACTTTTAACAAGTTTTGTTTGCTTGGCATGACATTAGAAAATTAAATGCAATGTTTTAACAACGGTCTACAAAGACTTTATGATGACTTTGCTTTTCATAGCTGTGCTTTAAAAGCAGTTGATGCATTGTTTAAAAAAGAGAAGGGGGAAAAAACACTTCCTATGCACAGTTCATACATTTATCTCAAAATATCAATTTCAGGTGATGAGGAATTTTGCACTTTACTACAAACATGCGATGGAAGACCTGACATATTTGAATGTTAAAAGTACTTTTTTTTTTTTTATAAGAGTGATTTTGTGAGGGGCCAAACTGTATTCATAATATTAATAATAATTATAATAATAAAGCCTGTTGAAATGTGCAAAGTTGATGTCCTTTTTAAAAATATCACAAATGTAAGTATGCATGATTAACTTCAGTTGGTTGGTCTGGCGGGCTACTTAAGAAAAAAAGACAGATTTACTTTTTACTGAAATCGTTAAATTCAGATGTGTGCTGTGATTCAGGAACAAGGCATAATAATAAAATAATTAAAAAAACGTTTAGGGTTATACAAAATTAAATTATATGGGTCTAAAGTACAAACAAATACAAAATAATTACACTACACAAATATATACATTTAGTAATAACATTTTAAAAAATCCAACAGGGCTGGATAATAAAGCAGTAATAGATTACTTTTGATTCATAAAAGAAAATGTTCAAGAAGCTTATTGTTATTTTATTAAAAAAGATACAAAGCTAACATTCACTACATGTTAACATCCAGAAATTCGCAACATATAATACATTTTGCACATAACGTGTCGCTTTAATACAAATATGCCGCAAAGTGGTTCTCGTCCCGGAGTCTTCGTTCTGCTGTTTTCACGACACTGACGGAAAACAGGACGGAGTACTTTTCCCCCCGTGAGCACTTCCGGGTTCAGTACCGACAGTCGGCGCGTGTGTTTTCTTTTTGTTTTTAATCTCACCGGAGCCGTCAGCGTGTGTTTCCCGGTAACGACCGACCGAGAGAGGCTGCGCTATGAACGCCGTCTTCCGGAAGGTAAGGCGCTTTTAGTTTCCTCTCCCCGGGAAACGGGACGCGTTTTCCCCGCAGAGGTCACAGCTGCAGCGCGGATGGTGGAGCAGTCCGCCGTGTTTCGCTGTGAATAAATATATATATATATATATATATATATATATATATATATATATATATATATATATATATATATATATATATATAGTTATTGTCATATACACAGTTAACAGAGTTTCTCCGTACAGTGAAAAGCGTATTTTGCTCGGTCCTCCTTCCACACAGAATTACAATAACTTAACATGTAAGGATAGAATTAAGAATACAAAACAAGAGCTATAAATGCTAATAGTATAAGGAAATATTTAAACATCAGTCAAAGCTGAAGCCAGGCTCATCTCTACCTGTTTAGTTAGTGGGTGAGTTTAACCAATCGATTAATC
>NC_136591.1:36680177-36705177 GCF_910589615.1 Taurulus bubalis | reverse complement strand
AATTTCAGGTGATTATATATTAAAGAAAACATTCCACTTCTCCAATAGATCCCCCTAACGCTACACACTGTCCCTTTAAGGAAATCACTCTTTTTATCTAAACCAGTGGTTCTCAAACTGTGGGGCGCGACCCTCTAGTGGGGCGTGGAGGCATTACAGGTGGGGGGAATGTAGATAGGGGCGGTGGGGCATGAACATTTGTCTTCCTCCAAAGTGAGGCTTGACAAAAAAAGTTTGAGAACCACTGATATAAACTAAAAGGCTTCGTTCCTTTACTCAGATCCCTCGAGCTCAGCGATGAGAGGCCTCATGCTCTTCATCCTTTTCAGGATTTTATAGAGTGCGTCTTTGCCTCTCGTGCCTTTTGAAGTCAAATACTGGAGAATGCTGCTCATCTGGTCTTGTGCGTTGTTTGAAGATCTCAAAACCTCATAGTGCCCTTCTGAGATCCAGCGCCCTTCCTTGAGCTTCTCCAGGACGGATCCTGTGTCGCTCACTCTGTGTATCAGATGTGTCTGATGGCGATCCACAAAATGCTGACCTGAGGGAGGTAAATAACAGTGACGCAAACAAACAGTGAATATAGAAGTTGTTGCAGTGTTGAAATTATAACCCCAGGAACAGAAAGAGTAAAGCAAATCATTTTCGAGACCACCATGTGAAGTCTTCTTATCATTTCCCAATCATAATTTACATTTTTGCACGTTACTTACCTCCAGTGGTATCGTCTGGCTTTATTTCCTCGGATGCTGAGCTATTGATCTCTGGGATTTCTTCTGCTAAACAGGAACATGAAAAGGGATTTCATTAGTGGTGCATACAGAAAGGAAAAATAACAATGCAAACATTAAACAGCGATGTTTCTCTCCAAAAACAATGACTCAGCTATTCTGGATAATCTACAGACCTTTTTTTTGGAAAAAGTGTCTGATATTCAAATTCAAAATACACACAACTATTTATAAAATTCCAAATGCAACAATACTGGAAAACACTAAAGCCTGGAACTACTTTTATAGATTATGCCAGGTAGATATTTAATTGTGATTAACGTATATATTACCCTTGGCTGCAGGTTTCGTCCGGATGGCAAACGCGACAGGACCTCTGATGGTAAATCCGAGGTAAAAGGAAACTGGTCGTGGTCTATAGAGGCTGTTCGGGTAGTTTGCATGCACCTCAATCGCTGCGCCACCAGCAGTTGCAAAGACTCTGTAGTTTCGTACCACCCCTTCAACTTTGACCAGGCGCTCTTGGACCCTGCAATTTTGGAAAATCCTCTCTCTCCTCCAGTTGTTGCTCCAATCTTGTTTTGTTTCCTCACTTTGCTCAAGTAACACATTTTCAAGGACCTTTCTGTGAACAATCCTGTTCAGACCTTCGCCGTTTCCAATGAAAAACAGGGGGCGGAGGTACCTCGATTGAAAGTGAACCTCATATGCAACTTCGTAAGAGCGTTGCATGCGGCAAATTAATTTAGTGAGGTCAAGGACGCAATTGGCTTTGCTGTCCGTCGGCCAGCTCAGGAGGAGGGCTAGCATGAGGAGCTCAGGGGAATCGTTGCCGATCAGAGGCATCTTCTGTTTGAACGCAGCTAAATGCCTACAGTTGGAAGGAAACAAGGCTCCCATGTTCCTTAACATGATGTGAGCGAGGATGTAGTTGACCAGAGCGGTGACGGATTCTTTCTGAAGAAAGATTTCTTCCCACCATGTCGTTATTTCTTTGAGGTCCGATTCCGTGCATTCTCTGTCCAGACACGACAGCACTCCGGCGGAGGTGTCCGCCAGGCGTTCTTTGATCTTCTGGATGAGAGCCGCGCCTTTTTGTTTGAAATCTATGGATGGGGAGTTCCCGACAAACTTACTGTGGCACTCTGAGGTATTTTCCGAGATGTACGCGGGATCATCTTTTTGCCAATAGCTTTCCGGCTTTGAATAAGTCAGATATTTATCGAAGAATGAACATTTTCTCTCAATCTCATCCCTGAGGCTGTTTATCAGATCGTTAAATCTGAAGAGCTTGTGGTCTCCAAGTGATTCTAGGACGGAGGCGAAGGACACCTTCTTTGTGAGAACTTCTCTCCAAGTATCGTCCTGATCGACAAGCAGGTCATACACAAGGTTGCAGACCTGCACGTAACCAAACTGCCCTCTGATGTTAAAAACATGGGAGACTTTGGTGTTGCCATCTCCTCTCATCTTCATCCCACGTTCATTTTCAGCAAGTCTTCCTTCATCTTTGAAAGCTTCAATGGCCTTTGAGGCCAGATTCAAAATGTCTCTTGGTTTGGCGGGTTTCTCTTTGTTCTTCAACTGGTTCTTATAGACCTGGCCCAGTGTGTCAGCAACAAAGGAATTTTGGGGATCTCTGAGCTTTGCTCTCTTTGCCCACATTTCAGCCTCATTGTAACATTGTAGTTCTATGTAATAAAAACGAGCAAGTGCTTGTGGAAAAAATGGATTTTGATAAAACCTTTTTGACGCCACCTTCAGAACCGACACACTCTGCTCGCTGCTCTCAATCTTTTGAATATCTAGAATCAGTCTAGAATACCTTTCTAGGTCCTCTTCTTTTGTCTTTTCTTTGGGTTTTGTTTCTCTCTTGGTCAGCATGTCTTTGATGAAACCGATCAAAAACGAAGGATACTCATCGCTGCACAAACAAGTCAACAGGTCTCTTGTTGTGTCACTTCTGGTGACACCGGACTCAGCCATCAGTTCAGTGCAATGCTGTGCTATCATAGGGTGAGCCATGCAGACTTTCTTTTCAGATCTGCTATCTTGTTGGTATGTGACGATGAGATGGCTAAAGGGCTCCATTCGTTTCTCCAGGGAAAAGTCTCCGTGGGCGTGTTTGAAGAAGTCCAGGCACTGAGACTCCAGAAGGTATGAGCCCGGTACGTAGGCGTTCAGCAGGGACAAGAAGGCAGCGAGCTGGGTCTTCTTTGGTCTTCTGGCTTCTTTGGTGGTTTTGAAAACAGAACATGCCTCTTGGATGTAAGCCTTAGAGAAATTGGTTTGGATTATGTTAAAGCCGTGGAATTGTTTGCATTTATCCCAGTAACTCCAGTCAAGTTCTTCCTTTTTCTCATCAAATTTTTGCTCCTCTTGTTCAGAAAGTACCCTCTGTAGGACAACATAATCACTATCTAGAACTGCATCCTTTCTTACACAGTTGAGTATAATCACCACAGGGATATAGGAGGCATGTATCTTCTCCTCCGCAATCTTCATCTTGATGCTGTCTTGCAGATTCTTTAAACTCAGCTCATCGTTCACCAGCAGCAGCACCGTGTTGTGGTTGCCTCGACTGCCTGCTGTGAAGAGATGGACCACCTCCTCTGCAACATTTGTGATGTTTGAGGCTGAGCCTGTTAAAACGGCGCTCCTGAAGGTTTTCCTCAAGTCCCACAGCACCTTCATGGCCAGCGTGGTGCCTCCGCATCCCGGCTGGTGGAATAGTTTAACAGTTGATATTCCCGGGAGTTTTCTCTTTTCGTGAATTTTTCGCACGAGTGTGTCGTATCCGTCTCGTTTGATGAAGGCGCATCCGGTGCCACCTGACTCTCCCTGGTCACTAATGTGGAAGTTTAACCATCTGGGTGGGGCCCCTTTGTAAAAGTTTTCCTCTGTCTTTTGAAGAACTTCTGGAGGGGAGCGCTCTCTTTCGAACTGATTTGCATAGAGAACATCCAACAGTGAGAGGGAAAGTTTGATTTCAAATTCTCCTCCTTTAGCAGTGGACAGGGCCGGTCTGCTGGCCATCTCGGACTTTCAGTTCCTTAATGAATGCCAAAAAGAAAAGAAAAGTATGTTATTTTGTAATGTGCTATTGTAGAATAGGAGAACACATCATTGAATTCGGAACCTTTGTTGATTATGAGGTGACATATCAGTTTATATCATTGACATATGTATATACTATATATCTATATACGTACATATGTATATACCAGTGGTGGGCTGTCAGGGCCTGCTAAGCCATCTCTGCTGGCCTAACAGTAGGTGACGGTAATGCACCTTTTGTTGGATGTTAAACAGCTGATCGAGACTATGACTCAGATGGCACTGAAGGCGCAGGTAGAAAATCCACGGCCCGTCACTGGTATATACTATTTATCAGTGGCTGCCATGCATTTTTTACCTAGGCCTTCTCTGCTGTCTATTGTTTACATAAATACGCACATGATGGGATGCTGCGTCATTAACGGACATGTAATCTACAATCAGTGTTGGGGTAGTTACTCAGAAAAAGTAACTAGTTGCACGTTATTAGCTACTTCTGAAAATTGTAACTAGATTACTTTACTAGTTACTGCATTTCAAAAGTAACTTCACTACTAGTTACTTTACTTTTCATTTTTTTAAGTAAATGTCCAAATGAACTGCAAAGATACATGGACAAACATCATGGCCCTTTCATCACTTTATTTTCAATTTTAAATAATAATTTATTATTATTAATTAATATAATTTCCAATAATAATAATCGCGCGAGTCACACAACACTTCCTGCATGAACAATCTACCGTAAACGTCGGGTCACGAGCCGCTACTACCTTCGGTCAGAGTCCCCGTTAGCTCCCCGCTGTAGCCGGCTGGGGCTCCTGCTAGCGCGCCGTCACTTCCCAGCTAACTTTCGCTAGCTCCCCGAAAACCACCGTAGGTAGCGGGACCATGCTCGACACCCAACTTGGGCAGAGGGGACGCGGGCAGTAACAGCAGCAGCGCTAGCTAGCAGCTTGTTGCTATTGTTCATGCAGGAAGTGTCGTGTGACTCGCGTGCCACTAAAAGAGAACTTTTCGGACTGGTAAAAATGGCTTGGGTAACGCAGGAAAGCGCGTTACTGAGGTCTAGTAAAGTAGTGTAGCTACCAATATTTTGAGTGTAATACGTTACTTTACTTCGTTACCTATAATAGTAATATCGTTACTGTAATCCGTTACTTTGTAACTCGTTACCCCCAACACTGTCTACAATCAACAAGAAACAGTCACATTTAGTTATAACAAAACATGACAAAACAATCCAACAAAACTGCGGCACTAAAACACTGCACTCAAGAGAACGAGCCAGAAGGAACGATATTAATTACCGTAAAATTCTCCACCACGCTCACCCGAGGAGGCGTAATGGAAAACAGGCTGACGGCGATCTGATTGGATGTTCCCTCACCAGATGCGGTTCACTCAGGGGCGTCGCTAGGCCTCTTTTAGGGGGGCTGAAGCTACTTGAAGAACCCGCAGAGATCACTAAGTCACCTCAACTCTGACTGATGTGATCCCTCTGGCTGCTTTGATGTTGTTTAATGATAACATGTTAATTTTTAACATCCCATTCCATTAGTGGCTTTCTTATATTGTTGAGATCAATGTTTGAGCAATGAGGAAACAACAATACATTGATTCTCAAACTAACTTTAGTATGGGGTTCAAAGTTTGAAACTCTCAGATCTTCACCGGTCCTACAGGCCAAGTTTAGAGCGTCTTTATTGAACCCAACAAAAAGGCTCTGAATTAATACATTTTTTAATAACATTTTTAACATGGAGCAGTCTCTGATCATATGCATTATTGTTGATAGAAAAATAGATTAGGAATAATTGGGTTGATGGGTTGAAGAGATTATTATTCTCCTGACCATTAAGATGCACACCAAATATCACAGAAAGTAACAGAAATGTTCTGATTGATAAAAAATAAAACATACACCTTTATTTGTTTAATTACTTACATTTTCAGCTTGTGTATTGAACATGTGTAATATTGTTTGAGGATGATGAATTCTCCTGACCGTGAAAACACAATGCACCAACCAGTTCTCACTATCACAACAAAATAAACCAAAATCCAAATATCTTACTTAGTCAGTGATTGTTTTCCTGAGTGGTTATGGTTCATTGGTGGCGGCATCTGTAGCGAAAAATCAATGAAACCTGGCCTCATTTTATTGCTTGTTTTTGAGTTTGCAATATAAAATATTGCCCTGGAATTGTTTCAGATATCAGTTCCTTATTAGCTGACACAAGTAGATTATGAGTAGGCACATGAGCAGAACAGAGACTACAGATATAATCTATGACATGCATCATAAAAGTGTATGTTAAGTTCAGTTGGCAATCTGGTAAACAGGGGTCGGAATCATGGGTGGAAACACAAATCTAAGGTTGATTTATATTGATACTATTCTCACTTTAAATTATGAATTGCTTCTGCCACTTTTATACTGTGACTTTGAATTAACACTAACTGTCATATATCATTTGTGAATTATGCAAATAATGGATCCAGACATCTAATTGGCTTTTGGTGATTAAATTAAGCTAAACTATTGTTTTTCATGTGGACAAGTTAATTATAACTTTAACATGCTACATAAGTGCGTGCGTTATGGTGTGTATGTTTTCTCCCCCTTCAAATTACAATCCCGTAGCCTATCATCATACTTAACCATAGGGCATGAAGATAATTTAATGATTTATGTGGTGTTACTGCATTATTTTGACTGGTTTCATGTCCTGCTCATGTTGGAGAGTGTCTCAGGCCTGAGAAAACGCACCTCTCTGACTTCCCACTCTGCGGTTTTGGTTCCGCAGCCCACTCGCACTTGACCTTGTCTGAACCGGGCAAATAGAGGCCGACGTGGCCTTATATGTACATGCTCCCGGGTTTTTACCTATAAAGCTTGCTTTTGGCCTTAAACAGTCTTATACAAGGGCCTTTATCTGGTTCCTGCCTTATGGAAGGAGTTCCGCTTTCTGCTTCTTTGCCATGGTTACAGACAGTATAACTCATCCTTGTGACCTTTAGATGTCCGATGTACAGACGGACCGCTCCCCTTTTCTATTTAGAATGTGACAACTTTGGAGTCAGAAAAGAGGAATTCGGATAGAAAGAGGATAAATATCCATTGTTCTTAGAGTACGGGGCTCACTCTCATCCTGGGGTGTGCAGACTGTGTGAAGGGCAGACTAGCAGGGGAGCAGAGTCCGGGGCCTCGTAATAGGTATGCATTTCATGTATGTGTGTAATGGCTAAATAAATAACCTTGATTGTAATATAACCTGTCCTGTCAATTCTTGAACACCCGAGGAATATCCTGGTGAGGAGGATTCTTCCCTTCAGGCACTAGGACCTTGGGGAGGCTGCTGCGTTGGCTTTCTCACTCTGCCAAGTAACGTCTCTCATCAAGACAGCAGGATTATACCAAGGAGTTTATCTCCAAGTAAAATATACCAAGGAGTTTATCTCAAAGTAAACTACACCAAGGAGTTTAGCTCATAGTAAACTATACCAAGGAGTTTATCTCACTGTAAACTATACCAAGGAGTTTATCTTTAAGTAAACTACACCAAGGAGTTTAGCTCAAAGTAAACTACACCAAGGAGTTTACCTCACAGTAAACTACACCAAGGAGTTTACCTCACAGTAAACTATACCAAGGAGTTTAGCTCAAAGTAAACTATACCAAGGAGTTTACCTCCAAGTAAACTACACCAAGGAGTTTAGCTCAAAGTAAACTATACCAAGGAGTTTACCTCCAAGTAAACTACACCAAGGAGTTTACCTCACAGTAAACTACACCAAGGAGTTTACCTCACAGTAAACTACACCAAGGAGTTTACCTCACAGTAAACTACACCAAGGAGTTTAGCTCAAAGTAAACTATACCAAGGAGTTTACCTCACAGTAAACTATACCAAGGAGTTTAGCTCCAAGTAAACTACACCAAGGAGTTTAGCTCAAAGTAAACTATACCAAGGAGTTTATCTCAAAGTAAACTATACCAAGGAGTTTATCTCAAAGTAAACTACACCAAGGAGTTTAGCTCAAAGAAAACTATACCAAGGAGTTTATCTCAAAGTAAACTATACCAAGGAGTTTAGCTCGAAGTAAACTATACCAAGGAGTTTAGCTCAAAGTAAACTTTACCAAGGAGTTTACCTCCAAGTAAACTACACCAAGGAGTTTAGCTCCAAGTAAACTACACCAAGGAGTTTACCTCACAGTAAACTACACCAAGGAGTTTAGCTCGAAGTAAACTATACCAAGGAGTGTAGCTCAAAGTAAACTACACCAAGGAGTTTAGCTCAAAGTAAACTACACCAAGGAGTGTAGCTCAAAGTAAACTACACCAAGGAGTTTACCTCACAGTAAACTACACCAAGGAGTTTAGCTCAAAGTAAACTATACCAAGGAGTTTACCTCACAGTAAACTATACCAAGGAGTTTAGCTCCAAGTAAACTACACCAAGGAGTTTAGCTCCAAGTAAACTATACCAAGGAGTTTACCTCACAGTAAACTATACCAAGGAGTTTAGCTCCAAGTAAACTACACCAAGGAGTTTACCTCAAAGTAAACTATACCAAGGAGTTTACCACTCGGACAACAAAATAGATGTAAATGTTGATCAAAATCGTATTCCCTTCTGCTCAAAATAAAACAAGTAAACAATGAAAAAGAAAAGTTGACACTATCAGGTCCATTCTCCATCCATTGTGTGCAGTTCCTTTAAGAATTAGGATTTGGGAGTGACGCAGATATGAAAGTCTTTTCTTTACAAGCAGGAACATTGTTTCTCTCTCTTTATTTGAGAAAAGTTCATACTTGTGTTCAAATTTCACTATGACCCTGAAATCCTGTCTCTTGTGTTATCATAAACTGAATGCAAACAAAACTACAAAGCAAAATCCTACTCTTTCTGATTGAATAGATTGGGGCCGTGTACGTTAAATGCACCAATCAGATTCGGCGCACTTTCTGTAAGCCAATCACATCGTTGTTGTCAAACTTTGAAATAGGTTCTCCTCTCTGCTGCGTTCAGTTGTCATATCAGCTCAAACCGATGCAACCCTCCTCCCCCCCAGGCACTATTGTTAAACTCTAAACAAGTCCCTCCTTATTGAAATATGTATGTATATCTGTAAATATATATATATAATATATATTACAACTATTACAATAGCACTCATCTTTTTTGTCTAATGGAAAATGTTCTTACCTTTTTCCAATCGATGCAGAAGTCATGTGACCATATCATGCATTGCATTGCCAGTGGTAACTATGCACTGAAACCTGAAGGGTGTTAAAGGTATATATAACCACCTGCCACACCCACAATGGGTGTGATTACAGAGAGATATGTGAAGCTGTGAATGCCAGATAAAGTTATGTTTCTATGTTGTGATCAAACTCTTTGGCGCATGCATTTGCTCATTTCAAGGCAAATAATAACGTTGAATGAGTGACATCTTTTTGATTTATTTGGCTTTGTGGATGACAAATAGGGGAAATAAGATGTATTTTAGTATTGCTGTGTTATTATAGTTATTTGCTGTGAGTATCGTTTTATTAGAAACGTCTACAAGGATTTCCAGTAAAGGGTCAGGTGAGGATATTTGATCTGTAAAATGCCAGTGACAGTATAAATAACTAAGTCTTAAAAAAGAAAAGAAAACATTCAACAATGACTTTCAATTTAACTTCCTCTACTCCTCAAGAGGAAATATAACAATGCATTCCTTCATTAACAGTTCAATCTTGTGCAGATTTAAACATGTTCATCTGGTTTCACCAGAGATGGATTACATTTCTGTGGTTGACTCATTCAGATTGTTGAATGAACCCAGTGGTTTGGCACAGTGCCAAATCAGATCATTCAGTGTGTATTAATACCACACGTAAAATTACTTTTACGATCACTTCAAAGATGAATCTTCTGATTATTAGTCTGTAAAAAATAAAAAGAGTGAAATGCACACATGTCCAACATTACATCTTTATAATATTTGTTTTGTTAGAACAATAATTTTCTCAAGTTATTAAAAATAATGACATTGAAGAAGCAGGAACCATGTTTTGCTTTTTTTTTGTGCATGAAAAATTACTTTCTATTCATTTAAATATTGTGAAAACAACCTCCAAGCACTTCATACTGTGGGGTGGGGATTTCTCTAATAAAGAGCTCAAAAAACAAAGTTACACCTTTTAGTTTTATTGTCTCATTTTCAAAGCTGAGTGCACACATGTCCCCTCTAATTATTTATACAAAATATTGAATATATTGTGTGGTTGACTGTAATCCATCACCTCTAATGAAACATTATTCAGCTTCAAGAGACAGTTCACCTCAAAATAAATAAATCTAGATTGTTTTGTTGTGAGTTTGTTGTGAGTTTTGGAGATGTCGGTCATGTCTGCCTTCTCTTCAATATAATGCTACTATATGGTGTTCAAAGTGCCAAACTTTATTAATTTGAGAAAAAAAAGCAATTTCTATTTGCTCAATATGTTGTCTTTGGATTTTGTAACCTCTTAAACATCTTTGAAAGAAAGCAACTTCACACGGTACAGGTTAGCAAATATATTTGAATATATCATATTTATATTCATTTTAGCACAATGACAATGGCATAATTTCAGTTCAGTCTCATTTAAATCATGACAAAAAGCCACACCTTTGTATTTGCTTGAATAATACCTCATATCATATTTTGTTGCAGTCGTTACAAGATAAATCCTGCAGTACGTCTTGCCCCATGAGAGGAAAACCTCAGCAGAATGTTCTAACAGCATTGAGCCCATGGCCTCAAACGGGGTTATGTTATGAGCTGTATGCAAACACATAAAATGGATGTAATGACGCCCTTCGATGCATTGTTAAGCACAGCAGCATCCAACATAACCAGTTTCTTTGTCGCGGAGACAGAACTGTTCCACTTTCCTTTCCTTAAAAAAAAAAACTCAAGCTATAAGCCTTGACTAACATGACAGACTGGATTGACAGTAAATATAAAAACACACCTGCCACTTATTTGAAAACGAAACACATCACAAAATAACAAGCAAAATAAGAGAGAAAACATCCCCACCGACTGACTCTCAAGGCAGTGACACACAGGACTCAGCGATGGAACTTGAGTCCAAAGGATGTTCTTCAAGCTAAGGGAGTCAAAAGTCAAGTGAGCAGCCAATAAGGAGGAGTTTCAGTCCAAAACTGCAGGTGCATTATGGGGAAATCTCTGCTACTTGTATAATACTAACACATTATTAGACTTTTCACGTCCAGTCTGACACCTGAAAAAAAAAAAAACAGCCTCAAAGACTCCTCTCATGCTGAGTCAAATGGTTAGATGCCTGTAAAATTTAAACCAAGTCATGTTGTTCAGCCTTACAGTAAACCTCCTGTTACATAGATCAGATTAGTGTTGAAAACACAACATCTCAAAAAAGCATATTCACAACGCACACGTTACGGAAAATCGTCAATGAGACCAACTTAAATGAAGATCGTTCACTACAAACATCAAGCGCGTTGCTAAACGTCGAGCGTGGCGTGATTTCAAGTCCCTTCACCACTGTGCAGTCTGCATGTGAAGCAAGTTGGCACTTGCTTTACCTACGATGGGAAAGCTTGCTCTTTTAAATATGTTTTTGTGCATGAAATGTAAACTTTATTGGTCACAATAAAAATAAGAACGAACATACTTTTGCTGTGCAGCTCTGGAGAAATGCAAATAGGTGTGGTTAAAAAGCGTGCGCGCAATAATCAGGAACGGCCATTTTAATGCGACTCGCACTGTTCCCGTGAAGGTTAAAAGGAACCAAGGAAAACTTATGGTGAGACAATGATGCACAGCTTCTCACTAACATGAACACAAATCATGAGCATTTACTACGTCTCACCATTTCACAGCATTCTTGTGCAAGACCTGCCACATTCAAAATGATACGGACTATAGATGCCGAGGTGCGGCACCTTGTTCACATACTAGAGATGTTTGCCCAACTATGAACCTACATATTTCTCTCTGCTCACGCCTCAAACGGCTGCAACCCAAACAATTCTTCGCTATACACGACTCTACCCAGCACTGATACTCACAAAGTTACCTCTTCACTCTATCACTGCGCCCTTTCACCATTCGCTGACACCGTACTTAAAAAAAAAAAAAATCAAACAGGGAGCCTCAAGTGTTCAATATTGAATAGGTAAACATGAACAAAAGATAATATAACATTGGGAGAAATATATGAAAGAACCACTAAATGATTTTATTCAAGACTTCATTATGATTAAATGTGATTTAAGTTTTATTTAATTATTTTTGTATATTTTAAAAATAGACTCTTTGACAATCACAGATCTCTATAATTATAGTAAATATAGCCAGTTAGCTGGAGTACAAACAAAAACTATTCTGATTCAACTAGCTAAAAATCAGGATACTAACTAACCCGTTATTTAGCTTAACACGGTTAACACATGTCACGTAGCTAGATGCTAACTAGCTAGAATGGGTTGTTAAACTGCAATAGCTCGCTTCATATACCTCTATAATTATAGTAAATATAGCCAGTTAGCTGGAGCGCAAACAAAACCTATTCTGATTCAACTAGCTAAAAATCAGGACACCAACTAACCTGTTATTTAGCTTAACACGGTTAACACATGTCACGTAGCTAGATGCTAACTAACTAAGATGGGTCGTTAAACTGCAATACCTCACTTCATATACCTCTATAATATAGTAAATATAGCCAGTTAGCTTGTGTTAGCTGGAGCGCAAACAAAAGCTATTCTGATTCAACTAGCTAAAAATCAGGACACTAACTAACCTGTTATTTAGCTTAACACGGTTAACACATGTCACGTAGCTAGATGCTAACTAGCTAGAATGGGTTGTTAAACTGCAATAGCTCGCTTCATATACCTCTATAATTATAGTAAATATAGCCAGTTAGCTGTAGCGCAAACAAAACCTATTCTGATTCAACTAGCTAAAAATCAGGACACTAACTAACCTGTTATTTAGCTTAACACGGTTAACACATGTCACGTAGCTAGATGCAAACTAGCTAAGATGGGTCGTTAAACTGCAATAGCTCACTTCATATACCTCTATAATTATAGTAAACATAGCCAGTTAGCTTGTGTTAGCTGGAGCGCATACAAAACCTATTCTGATTCAACTAGCTAAAAAACAGGACACTAACTAACCCGCTATTTAGCTTAACACGGTTAACACACGTGACGTAGCTAGATGCTAACTAGCTAGAATTGGTTGTTAAGCTGCATTAGCTCGCTTCATATGCTCTTCTAGCTAGTTTTCTGGCTCGGTAGGTAGCACGCAAAGAGGTGAGCATAGATGTCGCAATGAGATTCTGGAGTTATTCTTTATTGAAAGAAGAACTGGCTTCGGCAAGAGTTTGATTGACGGATGATTCATCCAATCACCTGCCAAGTATTTGTATCTGACCTTTTCCAAACTGTTTCCTACACAATGGCCTCTCGCACGGCTCTATACAAACTGGCGTGTCAGGTTGCAAGTACTGCGTTTATGTAGCCAACAGCTGGTTGAATCAGAATGTGATACTGCTAATACTCTAGCTAACAGATGCTAATTGGCTAAATTGCTCAATTGATTATTTTGACACAATTTATTCATGTGTCATTTTTATAATTGCTTATTTGTCCCTTTCATATTGAACATGTTGTGGCTCCATACAGCACTGAAGTGATTTGCTATTGTTCAGATGAGGGTTGTCAATTGCCTTTTTTTTTACTACTAAGTGGGTTATCTATTTTTTTTAATTAAGAGAGTAGAATGACAAAATACGCTAATGAGACAAATCCGGGTCAACATTTCTTGAACTTTCCACTCACACCTAGCCCAACATTTTAAGACTTTGGGTTACACTTCACATGTCCTTCTCTTGGAGTAATGTGAAAGTGACAACATGTCTCATATGAACAAAATGGCAGATTATGACTGTGATTGTGACTGCTTTTATCTTTTGTCATGATTTGGAAACTCTCTGAATAAAATCATTTCACGAGCAGTGACCACGAAACATCTGATCAAATATGTTACACATCAGTTAATACAATGAAATGAATATCACTTTTTTGTAAAATCATCACCCAAAGCCGAAACAGCAAAACAAGAATGAAGAGAATAAAATTAATTATAAAATGTGTGATGCATGGTCTGCTTAACATTAGATAAGCAACACGTTTTCCTCCCATTGATTTGTTTCCAGTTAAAAAACAAAATCAGGAAACATAAAAACAACAATATATATCGGCATTAAATAAATTAATCAAGCTCAAAACAAACACAGTGATATATATTCAAAATACATATTTACAACCTAATAAAATGGAAAAAAATAACAAAATAAGCAGTCTAATCCTGAAGGGAAAACAATACTCTTGATTGAATGACTTTTAATTGATGGTCAGCATTAAATGCTGACACCTCCACACAACATCTGCCTCTTCATTTCCTACTTCATCTATACTCATGTATTGGTTATAATCAGGTTTAAATACATATATGTTTTAGTAGGTTTATACTTTTGCAGCATTTACTAAGTTGATATGTACTAGTAACAAGGAAATCTAAATTTGACATCATTTGTGACTGATATGTTGATACGTGCCAATTGGCTACCGAGAGAAAGCGAAGCAATGCCAAACATGTAATCCGCCTGGTGATGCGGTCAGAGGGGCTGTGCCGCGTGGGGACATCGATGGGGGTTGACTTGGGAAGGGTAGGAAACATAAAGCGGATATATAAAAACAAAATAAATGGAGAAAGGTGCGGCACAGCTACGTTGCGATGCAGACAGAAATGTCAACACTCCAGTGAATACGCTGTTAACCGGGAGCATCTGGATTTTTTTTTTTCATTTTTGATGTGTACAGATATTGCATGGACAAAACTCCTGACAAACTACCACACAACTGTTAACTGTTGAGTCCATGGCCTACCCTACTGAAAATCAGAGAGATTACAAATAAATAAAAGTCACTTGGTCACATACATCTAAATTCACAAGTTGCTATTCAAAAAGCACATCAAAGAAAAATAGAAGACAAAATAAAAATAAAAAATACAATGGCCCAAATCCTCCCTTGCTGATATTTTTGTACAATAATGGAAATGTATGCTAAGATCTGGAGAGAAAAACCTGGTTTATACGGTCACCAAACTCTTAAATGGAACTGGTTAGCGGCAAACATTTATGACCAATTTGAATGCTGGGAAAGACCATTACCCACAGGTCATAGCAGTAAGTACAACTGCCTCCCTTTGCCTGACGACAAGCTCTCAGTTCAGCTCGGTGACGAATGCAGTGGTCCCACTTTGTGTTCACGAGGGTCAAGCTACAGGAGGGCAGCTACCGCTTCGCTTGGGGTCAGGCCGAGCGAAGGCCGGTCTGAAAGCCGACGGGAAAATCCACCCGGAAATACTTCCCACACTGTTGTACATTATCGATCTGAAAAGATCAGTGCATGTACCAGGATGTAGTTTAGGAACGGCGTTGCATTTTCTACAGTTTTTGTTATGACTTTTGGAAACGTTAATTAATTTCTCTCAATATAAAAAAAATTGGTGCAAAACTACAAAGAACTCTTGGGTTCTAATGGGCAATGACTTGGAGAACTGGTGGCCCTGTGAGGTGCTTTGAGCTAAATGCTAACATCAGCATGCTAACATGACCTTTGAATGGCACTAGATGACATCATTAGAATTCATCCACTGAGCACCGTGAAACTGAAAAACAAACTTCATGGCAATCAATCCAATAGTTGTTTGGTGGTTTACATTTTGAATTTGTCTTAGTTGGGCTTACGGGTTATTCACTGGGCCGATGCTCATGGAGACATACACTGTCTCTGTATGGGAAGAGGTTATCAGTCAGAAAGCAGGTTCCCTTTCAGGGTCACAGGTTCCTTTGCTCGACGGTTCCTTGTAAAACATCCGGAATAATATCCTTATTTACGCATGCAAGTGCTAAATTCTGTAAGGCTTAAAACATCCCTACTCTCCAGATTGGGGATGGCACTAGTACTGGTCCGCTCTATTCTCCTTGACCGAGCTTCAACGAACAATTCTGCCTAAGACTGAACCATCATGACCAGCTCAGGAGCCTGAGGCCCAATTTAATTCAAAGTACAGCACATAAAGCAGTGTTAGAGCATTTAAGGGTGGAATAATCCTTCAAAAGTACAAAGAAACTGGACCACTATTGTCACTCGATTGCAGGCATTAAAGGACTATTGGATGCAACACAGTAGAATATGAGTTCTACAGTATAGTTGGTCTGACAACCTGTTTAAACAATGAACATTTGGGTATTTTCTTTCCTGAAACTACACACTTCCCAGCACATCCGTCATGAACATCGGGAGTGACACCCCGACGTGTCCCAATCCAAGAGTCCAGTTTTCTTTACATGAAGGGGTTTGGTTGGGAGGAATACGTTACAGTGCAGAGTTCTCCTACAGACGTAAATGCATAGGATACAAATCAGTCCAACACTACAGCAAACAGGTGAGCGATACAAAAACAACAACAACAAAAATACAGATCACGGAATCTGCGATCGACATAAAAGTCTTGGTCGTTGGCACTGGGGTCGAGCGGAGCGGGTCGGAGAGGGAATAAAAGGACTTGTCATACACGGAGAGATTTTTGTATTTTTTTTGTGTGTTTCGATAACGACAAAGATGGGGAGGGCAGAAATAGACCCACCGACATTCTGTACACACACCGACACGGAAGTCCTTAGCAAATTTCAGAATAAAAGCACTCTCTTTAAAATTGAGAGCCGTTTTGAATGGACTTGACGTGTGTGCTTTCGCACGCACAATCTCTCACAGTTGTGAAAAATTTCGGGGGGGGGGGGTTAAAACACAAAGTCTGCTAAGGCTTCAACGCGGGGGGGAAGGGAGACACAGTGTTCAAAAAAGCAGTTATTATAGTTACGTTTCAACAGTCTTGCTAGTTATTATGTTGGTGCATGGAGGGAATGGAACCGCCGGCTGGTTATGAGCCGCTGCGTTTAGTCGATCTGCTTTACGTACACTTTTTAAAAGTCGTATCCTGTAATCGTTGGCTTTCTGACATTCTCTCCTCTCACTTTGAACCTAAACTATTCGGTTTTTATTCAGAGGCCTTCGCTTCCGTCCTCTTTCCTCCAGTGAGGAATCAGACGCCGCCGGTCAGTTATTTTACTGTGCAACAAATAAAACGGTGACAAAAAGGGGTGAAAGAAAGTTCAGCGTTTGTCTCTTTACATTTTTTCACACAGAAAATGTAATAATGTCCAATACGATACTCAAAATATACTTTAGTTTTTCCCACATGTAATCCAAAGTACCTTTAGTGTCACAGAGAGACGACGAATACGTTCAGATTAGTAAATTAGGGCCTTTAGTTACATACAGTGGGAGTCTGACACACACTGCAGGTCAATATATATTATTCTGCTCTACTTTCTTCTAATATATTATCTGTATATTTACACCTCTAGCCGGCTCATACAACAGACTTTCACGCTAAGGGAACACCCACAGAGAAATAATTACTTAACTTTCTCCATCTTAATATGTCCTCTAAATAACTCTGCTATGATTATAAGCTAAAGGCAAATATTGGCTTTTCCTATGAAAATCAACTTTAAATATCTTCTTCTAAAATATTATATTTTTTTTGCTCTTGAAATATTTTATAATGATCTGTGTAAGAGTAAAGGGAATGCATACAGAACCTCTAGCTGAGGAACAGTGACCGTCCTGTCCTGCGACCTCGTGGCAATATGGCCGAAAGAGGCAACAAGATGGCAACTGTAATTGTTTTTATTGAACTAGATGGACTTTCATTTGCCTTTTTTTGTGTTACCTAGAGTCAGAGAAAGACAAAAGACAGACATGAATGTGGCATCTTCTCATCCAAGTCACGCCCAACATGTTGAAGCATCCTTTTCACATCACAAACGCACCTGCAGAGTGAGAGTCGCTGGACGAGAACAAAACCCTCAACGGACCATGAAGTCACACGCGTGACGTATATCTTTACTCACATATTAACTTAAGCTGCAGTTTTGTTTTAAAATATGTTTCTGATAATATAAACTATGTAATTACATGGTTTAGTTTCATTTAATCTCCAGATACATTTTTATTCCGTCAGTTTTGACATTTTGCGTATTTAAATTGACTTGAAACACACTGTTGAATTATTAGTGTTACGTATCGCTGCACAAACAATGCATCCGGCCTATTGTTTCTATGGTTACCTGTCAGCTTTCTGACATTTTCAGAGTTTCTGGAAAAAAATATAATATGCATTTTGCCATTTCGATTTGCTGTTAAGAGTTTTTTAAGGCGGCGTTTGTCGTTCCAAATCATTATTGATGTAGTCGTTGTCTAAACTATAATTAACTTCACTGACGCAGACACACACACACACACACACACACACACACACACACACACACACACACACACACACACACACACACACACACACACACACACACAGTTGCATAAGCACAGCATCACAGATCGAACAGTGTTTACAGGTTACACTCATTCTGAACTGACCCACTCAGTTTGACTCTCTCTCTCTCTCTCTCTCTCTCTCTCTCTCTCTCTCTCTTTCTCTCCCCTCACACACACACACTGTCGGTCCGTCTCCAGGTTTCTTCTTCTAATGTCTCTTTTTCCGCAGCATCCCGTCTCCCCTCAGCTTGGGAAGATGCTTCATCGCTACAATCCGATTGGTTGGTTGGTTGGTGTGTCATGGCTTGTGTTAGTGTGGCTGTATGTGTGTGTGTGTGTGTGTGTGTGTGTGTGTGTGAGAGAGGGGGGTGTTGGTTAGAAACGGTTGGTCGTTGGTTGATTGGAGTGCCAGGAGTGAAGAAATCAAGGTGCAAAGATCAGGGTGGCGGGTCGCGACCTCACACTTTTTTAGGGGGAGGAGCCAACTTGATGATCTCATCTTCAGAGGGCTGGCGGATGATGTCTGAGAGAGAGAGAGAGAGAGAGAGAAAGAGAGAGAGAGAGAGAGAGAGAGAGAGACATCTTAAGAAACATGTGCTTTAAACAAAGAAAGTTGTCAACTTGTTTGCATGTGGACCAAAGCTGTGGATTAATCTGTCCATAAATATCAAACATGCAATTTAAAGTTACAATCCTTAAGAATCTCAACATATCAACCCCCATTTTCGATGCTATTTACGGTTGGATTTTTTTCAGGAATAGCCATTCGTAGTAATTACATTCTCTCTACATAGTTAATCTCTCCGCCATTTGCCAGCATTTCCATGTTTCTGTTTCTGTGTTTTGTGTCTCATCCATATCAGCTCATTTTACAAAACTATACGCTAACAATTGTTTTCTTATCTCCGTTTAATCTGTATGTATTTTATGCAGATTTATTTTCAGCAATTCCACTGGCCGTCACTTTGATGAACAGTTAATCAGACTCTTCCATCTGCACTTGTTTTACTACTGTCTTTAATGTCTTTTTTAATCTTTTTTATATTGATCTGAAACCATTAAAGCTGATTCTGACGTTGCTGTATTAAATATTACTTTTAATTGAAAGGAAAAAAATTCACTTGAGACCAAATATTAAAACATTGAAGCTCTGAGCTGATTATTTTCAGTACATTAAACACACTCACTTCTCAATGAAAATGCATGCTGGGTATTGAGCCTCACTGCTTTTTGCATTGAAAACTGAAAAGTACAGAAAGTCTGACGGGAAAAATACATTCAGTCTTCTGCTGTCTGGAATCATCCAGTTTTATTAATAGAGCAGCTTTCAAACACAAAGGACTCTCCAGAGCGATGAATCACAGCGACAGGACGGAGATAAATAAAGCAACAAATATGAACATGACACGGTAAGAAAAATATGTTAAAAGCCTAAATAACAAGATTTATATAATGCGATTGGTGTAGAAATAAACAAATCACAGTAAAAGATGGAATTAAAGTCGTCACGGTCTTTTCTTTTTTCGTGAACATGCCATAAAAAGGCTGCGTGTGAGCTCAGCAGACATTTCATCTTTTATTAGCAGAGGCTTGTTTTTGTCTTTGTCCGGAGCAGCTGGGTTTTTATGTTGTCTTAACTCAACCTGGATGAAACCAAAATTTCTCCCGTGACCTGAACTGAACTGCAAGAAGAGTTGTCGAAAAGAAATACACCTAATAATGTCAGCAAGGAGCGGGTTGGGAGAGGAGGAAAGAACATTGTATCCTCCCTTAAGACTTATTAGTTATTAGTTATCTCCGTCTTTATTTACACCCGAGTAACAACATATTAAATTTAACCAGAATCGTCTAAGATACGTCAAGATAATATATACATATATATATATCTTAGTACATTCTTCATTTTCTTCTTTTAATAACTCTAATAAATCAATATTGGCCTTAGAATCTGAATCTGATGTTATAGGTCGACTATTCTTTACAGATCGTGTTTTATAAATATTCACATAGTTGATCTGCATATTATTATTAGCATGAATGTGATAGTTTGTACTTATTTTATGAACATAAAACACCCTCAAATAAAGTCTCCATTTCAAATAATTATGACAAATATGACAATTACTTTTTTCAGTGTTCATAATGATTCATTATTCAAGATTCAAGATGTTTTCCCTGTCATATGCACAGATAACAGACAGTTATTCTGTTCAATGAAAAGCTTATTTTGCTGGGTCCTCCTAACACACAGAACTAGAATAAACTTAAGGCAAAAAATAAATAGATGTTATTAATATATTCACCTTGTTTTATTGTAATTTGATTTTATAAAACTAAACTAAAATATTCAGTAATATAACATCTATTTATATGAACTTGATCATTAATTGGTAGAACATTTTAAAATGTATTAGAATGTTTCTGCCTCTAATTCATTGCGCAACAGTAAAATGATCAAGAATCGAAATCGCTCAGTTTGTGTGTGTCATTGTGTGACATTGTGTGACATTGTGTGTCATTGTGTGTCATTGTGTGACCAGATATAGTTTGATTGACACATGACACACCTTTGTACTTCTTGGCGGAGGGGATGCGCGTGAGCTTGGTGTCGATCTCGTCGTCCTCGGAGATCTTCAGCACCGTGGTGCGGTACTCGATCACCCTCGTCAGCAGGTCCGGCCGCCGCGAAATCTCGAAGATGTGCTCGATGTACGACAGGTTGTCTGCGAGGGAAAATACACATAAAAAACCGTCATGAAGTGTTAAAATACGAGCTTAACATTGACATCCTCCCGTCTGCGCCGCTCGCCTTGGGCCAGCTTGTCGTTCTTCTCCAGGTAGCTGAACCACTCCTTGGAGGAGGTGATGTTGGTGCTCTGGTCCTCGGGGATGTCCTCCTTGCAGGCCGACTTGAGCTGCTCCAAGTCTTCGTTGGTGATGTTTTCAGACAGGTCGCTGAGCAGAGAGCTGTACTCCGCCATGGTCTGGTCAGAGAGAGAGAGGGGAAACAGTTAGGCATGCCGAATGAGACGATCAACGGAAAATAAAGGGGAGGGGGGAGATACAGAGAGGCCGAAAACATCCTCATGTTGCGTACCGGGCAAACAGCCCACATGATTCCCAGACTCCAGTGTGGAAATCTCAGCTAATGACAAAAGCATCCCGTCAGAGCACAGACCACAGAGAGCTGGTCAATCTCTCTCTCTCTGAAAGAGGAGACTGAATGTGACAAAGCGGGACGAACCATCAGAATTAAGGACGTCCCAAAGGGGGGATCGATGCACTCAGTGAAGGGCTCTAGTCATCACAAGGTTATCCATTTATACTCACTTCATCATACCAGAACGTATCTTTCAACTAAAAGCAAACCGACAGTCTAGATTTCCTTTTTTCTCACAAAAAAAGATCTGCTTCCTGAGTATCCAGAGCATGAAAGAGCTCATTTCTCTGTGCCACATATCACTTATCCATAAACACATTTAGAAACATATTGACTAGTATCTATGCCTAATATGTTAAACTCTATTCTCTCCGCATGTTTTTGCAATTATTAAATTATGAGCTGATGTTCCTCCAATGACTCAAAGCTCTGGTGAACATTTCTGTCGATCTCTGTCGCCCTCTAGTGGACGGAGGCAAGTCTACCCGTCAGTGTGTTATGATTTAAAATAAAACATGACTTCAGGCATGGAGGTTCTAGATGAAGAGAACATATTGGACTGGTGCTGTGCATCTGCAGTTGCGTTGAGTTATGGGAATCTGTTTCTCTAATTATGGGACAGAAATAGATCACAGACAGCTGGTGGAAGGATCAGACTGGCGTTAAAGCACGAGTGTTGTTGGTACACAATGATAGGATAGTTGTGTGTGTGTGTGTGTGTGTGTGTGTGTGTGTGTGTGTGTTGTTCAGAAAGAGGCAGCCAGTGAGAAAACGTGAAAGAGAAACAGGAAACAGGCGTCAGATGCAGACGCAGGTTTCAGCTCATATCTCAGGGTTATTAACAGATTTGGGTCGAGCTCTTCATGTGCGTCTGCATAACCGGGATGATCGCACATATTCAGATGTTATGCTGCGCGGGAAGAAAGATGATCTGCAACTGGAGCCGGGTGCATAATAAATGCTTCAAGATGTATCGGCGACTCTCAGGTTTAAGTAGATTCACTGGTCTCCAAATGTCTTGTATTGTCCAAAACCCAAAGATATTAAGTTTACATGATAATGAACGAATCCTCTCACAGGGAGACGCTGGAATCAGAATAATTTGATTTATTTCACTATTATTTTTCTTGAAAAATTGCAAAATAGTCACTGTTTTATTCTCCCTAGCGACCAATCTGTTCATCATTTCAGCTCGTGAGTGTCAGTTCATTGAGGGAAATGATGCTGATATACTTATGATGATATTTTAAGAATAATATTGGCTAGAAATCAAAACGCTTCAGCTGCCTTAGGATTTCCAAAAGGCCCAAAACGTCCTCAGCGAGTTCAACTGAGGACGTGATTGAGGTCACCTAAAAACAGCTGCATTTCATCTGGATGGGATCCTCGCTCGGGGACGCCTCATCTCTTCGAACGTAATCTTCCCACGCCATAAATGCACATGTCTTTTCCGTGTCACACACACACACACACACACTCTGTGTCACACACACTCTGCATCGTGCGCTCCGTCTGCCTCGGATCCCCTCGCTCTCGTCACAGATAAGCAGCGGCCGTACAGAAAGACCCAGAAGAGGCTCTTGCGGCTGCGGTCGCCTGCAGCCGCCACCAGAGGGCGCCCTCCACCTCCACCATCCGGAGCACCAGCCGCTGTGGCATCGTCTCTAGCGCTCACGGGGGAAACATGTCGGATGGGAGTTGATGCTTTCTAGCTGAGCAGAAGACTCCAATTTAAAAAAAATAAAAATAAATAATCGTCATTTCCAGCCAATAAGGGCCGACTAGACGAGTCTGTCTTCCCATGCAAACAGCAGTGAGCCTCTCAGCCAGCATGTGACGCTCAGGATGCTGCGGTCCCAGCCGCTGTTTTCAGGTGCTTTGTTTGCCCGGCTCTCACGGCTAATTGGTGGCATTTGGGTTTGTCTGATCCTCAGGGGCGAAAGCACAATGATGACAGGGCGCTTTACTGTGCAGAGAGAGAGAGAGAGAGAGAGAGAGAGAGAGAAAGAGAGAGAGAGAGAGAGAGAGAGAGAGAGAGAGAGATGGTGTGTGTTTGTGTGTGTGTGTTTATTTCAGTCTTAAATGTCTCATTCATCTCCTCTCTCACCAGAGCAACGTGCTCAATCAACACAAAGCGCTGCGTGGGAGAGAGCCGGGACATGCACCTTAACTCCAGTGAATACAACAAGGGTCTGAATACTGTGTGTGTGTGTGTGTGTGTGTGTGTGTGTGTGTGTGTGTGTGTGTGTGTGTGTTTGCATGTATTTACGTGCACTCAAGTGAATGTGTGTTTGAACGCTTCGACTCACAAGCTTGTGAATTGTGTGTGAGACGGAGGGAGACTGAAAGACCGAATGTGTGTGTGTGTGTGTGTGTGTGTGTGTGTGTGTGTGTGTGTGTGTTGGTCCCGGTGCCTCCTCTCTCGACCCGGGTCGCCCTGCCTGCTCTCTGTTTTGCACCACAATGGACCGGCGCTGCTTTTGTGTACTTTCAGAGGAGACGGGGAACAAACACAACAATGGAAGGAGCGGCTACATTTAGTGCTTCTCTCTCCCATCACCTCCTTCTCATCGCCCCGTCTCCTTCTCATCGCCCCGTCTCCTTCTCATCGCCCCATCTCTCTCTCATCGGCCCGTCTCCCTCTCATCGCCCCGTCTCCTTCTCACCGTCCCGTCTCCTTCTCATCGGCCCGTCTCCTTCTCATCGCCCCGTCTCCTTCACTGCCCCGTCTCCCCCTCATCGCCCCGTCTCCTTCTCATCGCCCCGTCTCCTTCACTGCCCCGTCTCCCCCTCATCGCCCCGTCTCCTTCTCATCGCCCCGTCTCCCTCTCATCGGCCCGTCTCCTTCTCATCGCCCCGTCTCCTTCACTGCCCCGTCTCCCCCTCATCGCCCCGTCTCCTTCTCATCGCCCCGTCTCCCTCTCATCGGCCCGTCTCCTTCTCATCGCCCCGTCTCCTTCACTGCCCCGTCTCCCCCTCATCGCCCCGTCTCCTTCTCACCGCCCCGTCTCCTTCTCATCGGCCCGTCTCCCTCTCATCGGCCCGTCTCCTTCTCATCGCCCCGTCTCCTTCACTGCCCCGTCTCCCCCTCATCGCCCCGTCTCCTTCTCATCGCCCCGTCTCCCCCTCATCGCCCCGTCTCCTTCTCATCGCCCCGTCTCCTTCTCATCGCCCCGTCTCCCTCTCATCGCCCCGTCTCCCTCTCATCGCCCCGTCTCCTTCTCATCGCCCCGTCTCCTTCACTGCCCCGTCTCCTTCTCATCGCCCCGTCTCCCTCTCATCGCCCCGTCTCCCTCTCATCGCCCCGTCTCCCTCTCATCAGCATTTGACTACAGATAAAACAATTAACGGAGTAACTGGTAAGTAAACAGATAAAAATGTATGAAAGAAAGAAGAGATAAGTGGTTTGTTATTCCCACATGATATTTTATTATTTATATATGTAAAAAACTGAATATCTTTGGGGTTTGCATTGTTGGGCTCTGTGAAGTCTTTTGACAGTTATAACTAAACGTTGCATGGATTAGTCTTGCAGAGCTAAG